>NC_041382.1:433022809-433054023 GCF_002162155.2 Triticum dicoccoides
CTTTTCTCTCCCTCTTCCTTCTTCTCCTACTCCTACTAGGAAGGGGGGAACCTACTCCTACTGGGAGTAGGACTCCCCCCCTTAGGCGCGCCCTATGAGGGCCGGCCCTCCCCTCCTCCACTCCTTTATATACCGGAGAGGGGGGCACCCCATAGACACACAAGTTGATTGTTTAGCCGTGTGCGGTGCCCCCCTCCACAGAATTCCACCTCGGTCATATCGTTGTAGTGCTTAGGCAAAGCCCTGCGTCGGTAACTTCATCATCACCGTCATCACGCCGTCATGCTGACGAAACTCTCCCTTGGCCTCAGCTGGATCAAGAGTACGAGGGACGTCACGGAGCTGAACGTGTGCAGATCGCGGAGGTGCCATGCGTTCGGTACTTGATCGGTTGGATCGCGAAGACGTTCGACAACATCAACTGTGTTTCATAACGCTTCCGCTTTCGGTCCACGAGGGTACGTAGACATACTCTCCCCATCTCGTTGCTATGCATCTCCTAGATAGATCTTGCGTGATCGTAGGAAATTTTTTGGAATACTGCATTCCCCAACACGACGGTGATCTCATGTGCTTGGAAATAGTGGCTTAGCTTCCTCGAGGCGATGTGGAGGCCGAAGAGTAGCTTATGCATACCAGAATATCTTAATCTAGCCCTTTGCAAGAGGTAACTAACAAAATAAACCGGGTGCTGCACCACCTTCTTCTTATGTTCAACTTCGCCCATCTGCACAGATTCCATCTTGCGGGGACTGAGCCTTGCCGGGGGTTCTGCTACGTCTTGAGCTTGCGTTGGTTTTCCCCGAAGAGGAAGGGATGATGCAGCAGAGTAGCGTAAGTATTTCCCTCAGTTTTTGAGAACCAAGGTATCAATCCAGTAGGAGCCCATGCTCAAGTCCCTCGTACCTGCACAAAACGATAGCTACTCGCAACCAACGCGATTAGGGGTTGTCAATCCCTTCAGGGTCACTTACGAGAGTGAGATCTGATAGATATAATATTTTGGGTATTTTTGGTATAAAGATGCAAAGTAAAAAGTAAAAGCGAAGTAAAAAAGCAAAGCAAGATTAAAGTAATGGAGATTGATATGATGAGAATAGACCCGGGGGCCATAGGTTTCACTAGTGGCTTCTCTCAAGAACATAAGTATTCTACGGTGGGTGAACAAATTACTATTGAGCAATTGACAGAATTGAGCATAGTTATGAGAATATCTAGGCATGATCATGTATATAGGCATCACGTCCGTGACAAGTAGATGGAAACGATTCTGCATCTACTACTATTACTCCACTCATCGACCGCTATCCAGCATGCATATAGAGTATTAAGTTAAAAACAGAGTAACGCCTTAAGCAAGATGACATGATGTAGAGAGATAAATTCATGCAATATGAAATAAACCCCATCTTGTTATCCTCGATGGCAACGATACAATACATGCCTTGCTGCCCCTTCTGTCACTGGGTAAGGACACCACAAGATCGAACCCAAAGCTAAGCACTTCTCCCATGGCAAGAACTACCAATCTAGTTGGCCAAACCAAACGGATAATTCGAAGAGACTTGCAAAGATAACCAATCATACATAAAAGAATTCAGAGAAGATTCAAATATTATTCATAGATAGACTTGATCATAAACCCACAATTCATCGGTCTCAACAAACACACCGCAAAAAGAAGATTACATCGAATAGATCTCCACAAGAGAGGGGGAGAACTTTGTATTGAGATTCAAAGAGAGAGAAGAAGCCATCTAGCTACTAACTATGGACCCGAAGGTCTAAGGTAAACTACTCACACTTCATCAAAGAGGCTATGATGATGTAGAAGCCCTCCGTGATGACGGCCCTCTTCCGGCGGAGCTCCGGAACAGGCCCCAAGATGGGATCTCATGGATACATAAAGTTGCGGCGGTGGAATTAGGTTTTTGGCTCCTGTTCTGATCGTTTGGGGGTACGTGTGTATATATAGGAGGAAGAAGTACGCCATAGGAGCAACGAGGGGCCCACGAGGCAGGGGCGCGCCCTAGGGGGGGCGCCCCCCACCCTCGTGACTGCCTCTTTTGTTCCTTGGAGCAGGGTCCAAGTCTCCTGTATCACGTTCGGTGAGAAAATCACGTTCTCGAAGATTTTATTCCGTTTGGACTCCGTTTGATATTCCGTTTATTCGAAACACTGAAATAGGCAAAAAAACAGCAATTCTGGGTTGGGCCTCCGGTTAATAGGTTAGTCCCAAAAATAATATAAAAGTGAAAAATAAAGCCCAATATAGTCCAAAACAGTAGATAATATAGCATGGAGCAATCAAAAATTATAGATACGTTGGAGACGTATCAGGTTCCGCCTTGTCGGCGTCAGGTCTTGCCGGGGAGAGCCCTCGTCCGTCATCCGTCGGCTCTGCCGCTACCGCTGCTTCTTCCTCAAGTTCTCTCTATGCCACCAGCGCAACACTGACCACTTGATTCCTCGCTGCTAAGTATAGCAGCAATGGCTCTTGTGGTTTAGGCGCGACTAGTATTGGCGTGGAGGAGAGGTACCTCTTCAAATCTTGCAGCGCCACCTCTGCCTCCGGAGTCCATTTCACTGGACCCGCCTTTTTCAAAACTTTAAAAAAGGGGAGGGCGCGCTTAGCAGATCTGGAGATGAACCTGCTTAAAGCAACAACGCTGCCGGCGAGCCTACGAACGTCTTTGACCCGTCTTGGCGCCTCAATCTGCTCAATTGCTTTGATCTTGTCGAGATTTTCTTTGATTCCGCATTGAGACACAAAGAACCCAAGAAGTTTGCTGGATGGGACGCCGAACACGCACTTCTCTGGGTTGAGCTTGAGGTTGATCTTACGCAAGTTTGCAATTGTTTCTTCTAGATCCTGCACGAGAGTAGCCTTGTCCTTGGTTTTGACCACTATATCATCCATATAAGCTTCCATATTTCTATGTAGCTGCGGCTCAAAACCAATCTGGACTGCTGGGGCAAATGTCGAACTGATAACCCACAAGTATAGGGGATCAATTGTAGCCTCTTTCGATAAGAGTGTCGAACCCAATGAGGAGCTAAAGGTAGAACAAATATTCCCTCAAGTTCTATCGACCACCGATACAACTCTACGCACGCTTGACGTTCGCTTTACCTAGAACAAGTATGAAACTAGAAGTACTTTGTAGGTGTTGTTGGATAGGTTTGCAAGATAATAAAGAGTGCGTAAATAAAAAGTAGGGGCTGTTTAGATAAAGAAATAACTAAGTTAGTTTTAGTAGAGAGTTTGTTGTCACGAGAAAGTTATTTGTCCCTAGGCAATCGATAACTAGACCGGTAATCATTATTGCAATTCTATTTGAGGGAGAGGCATAAGCTAACATACTTTCTCTACTTGGATCATATGCACTTATGATTGGAACTCTAGCAAGCATCTGCAACTACTAAAGATCATTAAGGTAAAACCAAACCATAGCATTAAAGTATCAAGTCCTCTTTATCCCATACGCAAACAACCTACTTACTCGGGTATGTGCTTCTGTCACTAACGCCACCCAGCATAAGCAAATCATGAACATATTGCAAACCCTATAGCAGGAATCCCTCATGCTTGCGTGACACGGAGAGCACTATAGGACAGCACCAATAATAAAACATGCAACTCAAACCAATCACGATCATCAAATAACCCATAGGACAAAACGGATCTACTCAAACATCATAGGATAGCCATACATCATTGGGAAATAATATATAGCGTTGAGAACCATGTTTAAGTAGAGATTACAGCGGGTAAGAGAGATGTTACACCGTTGCATAGAGGGGGAAGAGTTGGTGATGATGGCGGTGAAGTTGTTGGTGAAGATTGCGTTGCTGATGATGGCCCCCGGTGGCACTCCGGTGCCATCGGAAACGAGGGGGAGAGAGCCCCCCTCCTTCTTCTTCTTACTTGACCTCCTCCCTATATGGATAAGGGTTTCCCCTCTGGTCCTTGGCCTCCATGGCATGGGAGGGGCGAGAGCCCCTCCGAGATTGGATATGTCTCTCTCTATTTCTTCGTTCTCTCCTGCTGCCCTTTCACCGTTTCGTATATATATGGAGATCCGTAACTCCGATTGGACTGAAATCTTCGCCGTCATTTTTTCCAAAAATTAGCTTTCTTGTGGCCAAAGAAGGGCATCAACCGCCTTATGGGGAGCCCACGAGGGTCAGGGGCGCGCCCCCGTGCCTCCGTCGGGCACCATCTCACGTGGATTTTTCTTCCAGAATTCTCCAAATATTCCAAAAATATTCTCCGTTCGTTTTTATCCCATTTGGATTCCGTTTGATATGGGGTTTCTATGAAACATAAACATGCAACAAACAGTAACTGGCACTGGGCACTGGATCAATATGTTAGTCCCAAAAATAGTATAAAAAGTTGCCAAAGTATATGAAAGTTGAATAATATTGTCATGGAACAATCAAAAATTATAGATATGACGGAGACTTGTCACGAACCAGCGCTTTTCAACCTGAAAGGCATCTGTACAAAGCAGTATGTACCACATGGGGTGATGAACGCGATCTTTTCCTCGTCTTCCTTCATCATGAAGATCTGGTGGTATCCTGAGTAGGCATCGAGGAATGACGGCATGTCACACCCGGCAGTGGAGTCCACTATCTGGTCAATGCGTGGCAAGGGGAAAGGATCCTTTGGACGTGCCTTATTGATGTCTGTGTAGTCAATACACAGCCTCCACTTCCCATTTGCCTTACGCACCACCACTGGATTGGCCAACCACGTGGGGTGGAGCACTCCTCTGACCAAGCCTGCCACCTCCAGCTTCCTGATCTCTTCACTGATGAACTCTTGCCGCTCCAAAGCTTGCTTCCTGACCTTCTGCATGACGGGGCGCGCATGAGGACAGACAGCAAGATGGTGCTCAATCACCTCCCTGGGAACACTGGGGATGTCGGATGCTTGCCACGCAAACACGTCGACATTTGCCCACAGGAAGGCGAGGAGCGCGCTTTCCTATTTGTTGTCAAGGATGGAGCTTATAGTAAAAGCCCCGCCCATGTCATCCTCCTTGATGGGCACCTTCTTGTTCGCTGGTGGTGCTGCCTTGTATTTCTTGCTCTTGTCAGTGGAGCTCTCTGGCACGTCCTCGACGGGAGCGCTGCACTCCAAAGAGGCGCGCTTGCCGGAGTGGGTGCAGGAGGTCTTGCCGGAAGAGGTCTTGCCAGTCTTCTTCCCTCCCAGGGCTACAGCGGCAGGAGCAAGTGCCTCGGCGGCAGTTGCTGCAACCGCCTCCCGGTAGAGTTGACCAGCGCAGATGAGTGCGTCTTTCTTGTAAGAGGCAACGGTGATGATGCTCAGCGGCCCGGGCATCTTCAATGTGTTGTAGGCATAATGGGATGCCACCATGAACTTGGCTAGTGCTGGGCGGCCAAGGATCCCATCGTTGGGCAAGGGGATCTTGGCGACATCAAAAACGATCTTCTCCGTCCTATAGTTCAGCTCGCCCCCAAATGTAACGGGCAACGTGATTTTACCTTTCGGCTGACTCCTCCCCCGGTTGACCCCTTGAAACGTGCCCATCTCCTCGAGATCTTCATCGGGGATTTGCAGCCTCTCAATCACGGCGGGCGAGATCAAGTTCAGATGGGCCCCACAGTCAACCATCACTTTTGTCACTTTGAGGTTGCGTATTGTTGGTGAAACCAACAACTGCAAACACCCGACCGCAGTTGTGCGATCAGGGTGATCCTCGGTGTAAAAAATGATAGGCGTGCTGGACCACTTCAGTGGCTTCTGGGCATCGAACGATGGCTCCGCCGCAGTGACCTCACGCACCCACTGCTTCAGTCGGCAGTGAGAAGTGTGCAACAAGGCGCCACCATCGATGCACATAGTCTCCGTAGCTTTCTGGAACTCGTGCTTGCCGGACTCGTTGTCCTCATCATGATCATCATCTTCCTCCTTGTCATGGCCCCGAGCGGGCCTCTCTTGTTGATTATCTTTGCCGCGGCGACCTCCTTGGCCGCCACGCTTCTTGCCGGACCCCTCGGCACCATCCTGACCCTTCTCCTTGTCCCGCCTTTCATATTTAGCTTTCTGCTTTTCTACAAGCAGCTCAACCTGTCGGCAGTTCTGAAGGTCATGGCCCTTGGTGCGATGGATCTTGCGGTACTGTTTGTCGGAGCCTCCTGGATTGTCGGCAGCCGCCAAGGCCCGGCAGGCAGCCCACCTGGAAACTTCCTTGTCGGGGTCGTCAGCCTTGGCCTTCTTGGCAGCGCCGGGGTCGCTGAATCCCTCGACGGCAAGCACGATCTTGCCCTTATGCTTCCTATTGCGGCGTCGGTCCTTCTTTGCTGGGGCGGCGGCATCTTTGTCTGTGGAGTTGGCTTCCGTGCCGGCATCTTCGCGGGGGTACTTCCTTCCTTCTTCAGCCCGAGCACATCTGTCAGCAAGAACATAAAAGCTCGGCTACATCCTTGACCTTGTTCATCGCCATCTCTTTATGCATCTTGCGGTTGCGCACATTCTGATGGAATGCACTGATGACAGCGTCGGGGTGAACATCTGGGATGTTGTACTGCACATGACTGAACCTTTGTATGTACTTGCGCAAGGACTCGCCGTCCTTCTGGGGGATGACATGAAAATCGCTTGCCTAGCCAGGAGCTTGGTGGCCTCCGGTAAAGCTGCCAACAAACTCGTGGCACATATCCGACCAAGAAGAGATGGAATCCACTAGCAGGTGCATTAATCATGACATGACGTTGGGCTTAAGTGCTAACGGAAAGTAGTTGGCGAGCACCTTGTCGTCGCGAGCCCTGGCGGCTTGCATCGCGATGGTGTAGATGTTGAGGAATTCCGACGGGTGAGTCTTGCCATTGTACTTTTACCCAACATCAAGCTTGAACATGCAGTGGGAGGGCCACTAGAACTGCCGCAGCTCACGGGTAAAGGCCGAGCAACCCACCTCGTAAGGTAGGTCATCGGAGCCCCCCGGCGCTGGGCGCTCCATAGTGGGCCCCGCATGCCTATCTGACTGATGGCACGCTTCCCGCCGCCGCTCAATGGTGGTCCGAGCGTCCTCATGAGCTCGCTCTCGAAGAACTTGATGTTGGTCGCAGCGGGCTCGCGGATCAGATGACGCTGTGGAAACGTTGTCACAGGCGTCGGCCCGATGAGACGAAGGCTGCTCTTGCTAGCGTGGGGGTGGAGAGTGCACCGTGATCGCAGCAGCTGCGGTCCTCCCACCACTGGCGTGCGCCGGCTTGATGGAGCGCCGGCATGAGGGTCCCGCTGGTCGCGGTTCATCTTTATTGGCAAAGCTGATGAGGCTCCGAATGGTGACTCTCCACTCGTCGAGCTTCTCCGCGGCAGGAGGAAAATCGAGGAACAGTTGCACGTCCGCCAACGCTTCTGCTGGCGTGGGTGGCGGCAAAAGCTGCGTGGACCGTGACGCGCTCCGACTTCTAACTACGTTAGAAGGAGCCTTATCACGGTCTCGCGGCCACGCGCCTCTTCCGCCAGCGTCCAAGTGCGCACGCCGGCCCGATGCATCCCGAGAGTGACGCAAAGGGCTCTTCCCGCGGCAGCGTCCGGGGGCACCGACATCATGGTGTTGCTCGTCACGCGCGGCCTGGGAAAGCCGCAGCACGGGCGCCGGCTGGGGCGTCATAGAGGTCGCCGCGCCGCCCATGGGTAGCACGGCCCCGCCCTGGACCCAGCGGCGTGTAGCTCGTCGTCTTGGACCCGAACGATGTCGGTTGCCTGGCTCCGATTGCCAGAGTGTCGTGGATGCTCGCGGGCCGCGCCTCTGGCGCCATCCGTGGCCACCCCATCGCATGCCCGCACTGGTGCGGATGGGCCTGCTCCGGACGACCTGATTGTTGTGATCCCCTTCTTCTTGTGGGCCATCGTGATGAAGAAATCAATGCGCTAACTTCTAAATATGATTTTTCACAGCTTGCACCCCCTACCTGGCGCGCCAAAGATGTTGGGGCTCAGGAACGACACCTATGGGATCACAGGGAATCCCTACTATGGTTGGCGGGGCGCGGGGCTGTGCAAAGAGCGGGTTTAGAAGATCAACTCGGGGGGATTTTTACCCAGGTTTGGGCCGCAAACAATGTGTAATACCCTAGTCCTGCTTTGTGTGTATTTGGTGTTCTTGAGCTCTTGAACTAGCTACGGTGCATGCCCAGTCCAAAAAGTCTGACTCCTCCCTCAGTACGCCTCGGGCCTCCTTTTATATGTCAAAGGGGTCGCCATAGTGGCATACAGGAGGTGGAAAGTATGTACACTGTACAAGTCTATCGCCTGGCACTGTAGGACAAACGCATTTAATGCGCTGCAGACGTGCCCTCTTGCTTTATTGGGGATGGCAAAGAAGCTTGTCCCGTCCGTCGCCGCCTCGCCTCGCTCCAACGCGCGTCCAAGCTGACGAGGCATGCAACACCATGCTGGCTGGCTGGCTGCTGAGCTGGTGCAGTGGCAGGGTCTTCACGAAGATCTGCATGCCACCACGCAGGTGCTTGGCTAGTTGGCCTAGAAGCTACATGCTGCCGCGCAGGTGCTCGCCTAGTTGGCGGGCTGGCCGCCACGTCGAAACAGGTGTGAGGTAGTAAAACCTTGGTAGGTGTGGGCCTGGCCATGGCCCTGCAGATGTTCCCGGCAAGGGTCTTGCCGGGGGCCTTCGTCTTCTGGTTCTCATCTAGTCTTGCAGGCCTTTGGTCTTCACAAAGATCTGCATGCCACTATGCAGGCGCCTCCCGAGCCTTGGTTCCTATGTCGTCGATGGTGTCAGGACTCTCAGGCTCAAGGGTGGCGGTCTTGCTGGTGTTTGGTAAGTTGACCCGGCAAGGCTCTTACCGGGGCCACATAGGCCTCCCCGACAAGGCTCTTGCCGGGGGAAGCCCACCTTGCTCTTTTGTTCTTCATGCCTCTAGCTTGAGTGCTGCCTTGGTAGTCTTGTTCTTTGCTTCCTCTGCCCCGCCAAGCGTGGCCGCAAGTGTGGCTACAACTGCACGTGCACAAGTAAAAGGGGTACAGAAGGGCCCCTACTTTTGTACACTGACATATTGTGAGATGGTCAATCCGTCAAGGTAGTGTAGGAACATGGAACAAAACCCTTTAAAGCCCAGTTGTACTCCCTCCATGCCAAAATATAGTGCATATTACATCTTTAAAGTTTGATCAATAAAATGTCAAGTATATACATCTTTAAAATATATTTCATGATGAATCTAATGATATTGATTTTGTATTTTGTATGTTGGTAGTTTTATTAGATCTTATTCAAAGTATACAAAGTTTCACTTTAGACAAAACTATCATTCACTATATTTTGACATACATAAGATATATAATCTCTCTCTGTCTCTGTCTTTGTCTCTCTCTAACCTCGTAGCTTTTAAATCTCCTTAATCAATAGTATAATGTATATGCATCTCTGTTTTTCATGTCACCTTGGTATATACATAATTTTATTTTTTTAGATAAGTATATGCATGATTTTTGCTAACTAGGTCTGATGGATTTTTAGTGCAAACTAATTAATAAGATGGTGTTTAGGATTGTGATGGACTATGATACTCTTGTGTGTTCAACCACTTACGCATGGCCAACAAGAAAAACTTTTGTCGCTATTTTTTCACACATCAAATTATAACAAACAAGTTTTCGGAAACTTTTTCCTGAAAAACATGACTGTATTTAAGGACAAGAATAATCATACATGATTTGAGATGAAAATAGAGCGAAAACAGATCTAACTTGGTGAAATCAAATTTGTATTTTTTGGCAAAAAAATTCTAGAAACAACTTGTGCTTGAGACAAGAGGCGGGGTTACGAATGGATGGATGGGCGGGATGGGTTGCATGAATAAGAAAAGGGAAGTTTTCTTATGTGTAAAGTTTTTTCAATGAGAACACATGCAACCCAACCGCCGAGATTTCTACTTTATTATGTTCTTTTTGCTTTCATGTGTACATGTTTTTTTAGTTTACATTTCCATTATGCACTATAGGGAAATGCCAAATCTCGAGTATCAGAAATACTCGGCGAAGGCTGCATTGTTCTTGGTAAATTTGTTGCCTGGTGTTGCACTCGGTGACAAGGGCTCGGCTTACAGCATGTCGGCAACATTGTGTAAGACGAGATCCTTTTCTCAGGACTTGACAAAGCCTTTGCTGAGTGTAAATCATGGGTGCTTGGCAACATAAAGTGCCTTGACCGCCGGTCGTTGGAAGCAGAGATGACATGTGGCACCTCCATTTGACGAGTGTACTCACGCTATCTCTCGGCAAACACGGTGGATACCAGGAAGCCACGTGGTAATAAATTGAGTACCTTTGTGATGCCCTCGATTTGACCATACACTAATCATACACGCAAACATGTACGATCAAGATCAGGGACTCATCAGAAGATATCACAACACAACTCTACAAATAAAATAAGTCATACAAGCATCATATTACAAGACAGCGGCCTCGACAGCTCAAATACAAGAGCTCGATCATAGACGAGTCAGCAGAAGCAACAATATCCGAGTACAGACATAAGTTAAACAAATTTGCCTTAAGAAGGCTAGCACAAACTTGGATACAGATCGAAAGAGGCGCAGGCCTCCTGCCTGGGATCCTCCTAAACTACTGTTGATCGTCGTCAATGGCCTGCACGTAGTAGTAGGCACCACCAGTGTAGTAGGAGTCGTCATCGATGGTGGCGTCTGGCTCCTGGACTCCATCGTCTGGTCGCAACAATCGGGTATAGAAAGGGTAAAAGGGGGGAGCAAAGCAACCGTGAGTACTCATCCAAAGTACTCGCAAGCAAGGAGCTACACTACATATGCATTGGTATCAAATGAAAGGGGTAGTATATGTGGACTGAACTGCAGAATGCCGGAATAAGAGGGGGATAGCTAGTCATGTCGAAGACTACGCTTGTGGCAACATCCATCTTGCATCATGTAGAAGAGAGTAGATGGTAAGTTCACCAAGTATCATCGCATAGCATAATCCTACCTGACGATCCTCTCCTTGTCACCCTGTGAGAGAGCGATCACCATGTTGTATCTAGCACTTGGAAGGGTGTCTTTTATTAAGTGTCCGGTTCTAGTTGTCATAAGGTCAAGGTACAACTCCGGGTCATCCTTTTACCGAGGGACACGGCTATTCGAATAGATCGACTTCCCTGCAGGGGTGCACCACATTTCCCAACACGCTCAATCCCCTTTGGCCGAACACACTTTCCTGGGTCATGCCCGGCCTTGGAAGATCAACACGTCGCAGCCCCACCTAGGCACAACAGAGAGGTCAGCACGCCGGTCTAAATCCTATGGTGCAGGGGTCTAGGCCCATCGCCCATTGCACACCTACACGTTGCGTGGGCGGCCGAAAGCAGACCTAGCCCCTTAATACAAGAGCAGGCTTACGGTCCAATCCGGCGCGCGCCGCTCAGTCACTGACGTCACGAAGGCTTTGGCTGATACCACGACGTCGAGTGCCCATAATTGTTCCCGCGTAGTTGGTTAGTGCATATAGGCTAGTGGCCAGACTCAGATCAAATACCAAGATCTTGTTAAGCGTGTTATTTTGAAATAACCACGGACGCCGACCAAGGCCAGGCCCACCTCTCTCCTAGGTGGTCTCAACCTACCCTATCGCTCCGCCACAAAGATCCACTTAGAGGGCCGTCGGGACAAACATCCTTTCGGACCCAATCCGTGAATCACTCACGGGTATTCTTCGAGCCGACCCGTCTTTAGTCACCACAAGTATCATATATTATGTATAAGTATATACCTGTGATCACCTCCCGAGTGATCACGGCCCGATAGTATAGCATGGCAGACAGACAAGAATGTAGGGCCACTGATGATAAACTAGCATCCTATACTAAGCAATTAGGATTGCAGGTAAGGTATCAATAATTGTAGCAACAATGACGGGATATGCATCAGGATAGGATTAACGGAAAGCGGTAACATGCTACACTACTCTAATGCAAGTAGTAGAGAGAATAATAGGCGATATCTGGTGATCAAGGGGGGCTTGCCTGGTTGCTCTGGCAAGTAGGGTCGTCAACAACATAGTCGATCGGGGCACCAGCAGTGGCGTCGGTCTCATAGTCTAGCGGAGAGAAGAGGGGGAAGAAACAATGAATACAATGCAAACAGATGCATATCGATGCATGACATGACAAGTAACGGTGCTAACGCAGTATGAGGTGATACCGGCGAAGGGGGGAAACATCCGGGAAAGTATCCCTGGTGTTTCGCATTTCCGGACAGATGAATCAGAGGGGGAAAGTTGCGTGTTTGCTATGATAAGGATGTGTGGCGGACGAACGGGCTGTGTATCCGGATTCGTCTCGTCGTTCTGAGCAACTTTCATGTACAAAGTTTTCCCATCCGAGCTACGGTTTATTTTATATTGACTTTAAAATATTTAAATCATTTTTAGCATTGATTTAATTATTTTAATTCAACATTATCCAGAATAGTGCTTGTTGATGTCAGCATGACGTCAGCAGTCAGACAGTCAGTTGACTAAGTCAAACTGGCATGTGGGTCCCACTGTCATTGACTAAGACTAACTAAACAAGTTTAATTAGTTTAGTTAATTGATTAGTTTAATTAATCAAAATTAAGTTAATTAATTAATTAATTATCCTTATTATTCTTTTTATTTTATTTTTAAATTCTTTTTTTAAACGTTCTGGGGCCGTGGGCTCCGTTTGTCATCGTGCCAAGGCCTTAGCGGGGCGGGCGGTTAACGGGCACCGGGAGACAGAGCGGGGTGAACTCGGGGCGATAGGGCGCGCGCCAGCCACATGTGGCACGGGCGGTCGGCGGCCGGACGGCGCGGACGACGCGGCCGGTCCAACACGGCATGGCCCGGCGCGCGTGGCACCGCCACACACGCAGGCGGACGCGGGGCGAAGGCAAGGCGAGGCACGGGTGGGCACCGCGTGGAGCAGCAGCGGTGCGGCCGGTTGGGCGACGACGGGCGTGGGAAGGCTGAGCGGTGGCGATGCTGGGCGGCGGAGGTGGCGGCGGAAGAGCCACGCGGTTGCGGGTGCGCGCGTGGGAGGAAGACCGGGGCGACGAGGTAGCTGCGGCGCCGATGAGGCAGGGCCGCTCACGCAGGGCGAGCGGTGGCTGCGGCGATGGCGGTGTGGGCGTGAGGCGCATAAGGGGAGGGGCGAGCGGCAGGCTACGGGTGTGGGCGTGGCAGTAGCAGAAGGAGCAGATCGGCGCGTGGCGGAGGAGGAAAGCCACGGTCGAGGTAGTCGGCAAGGCGGGGCGCGGGCGAGGAGTGGTTCGGGCTGGGATGTTGCAGACGTGTAGAGGCGCCGGGGAGGTGCGCATGTGCATGGTGGACGGCCAACAGGCGCGCGGCATCAGGGGTGACCGCGGGCGCGGAAGTCGGACGATGCCGGTGGGCGTGGGCAGCGCGGTGGCCAAGGGCGCGCGGGGCGATGGCCGTTGCGAGGGCCGCGATGAGCGCGTCATGGGCGGAGTGGAGAGACCGGGGGGCTCACCGGGATAGTAGGGCAGCGGGGCTCGAGGAGGTCGACGGGGACGATGCGAGCGACGACGGGGACGAGTAGGTGACGAAGAGGACGACAGGGAGGCAGTCCGACGATGGCGTCCGACGAGGTGGCGATCCAGGTGGCGCTGGCGTCGGGGGCGTCGGGTCCTTGCCCCCGATCTCGATCCTGATCGGGGGAGAGAGAGGAACGGGCGATGTGGGGGGAGTGGGGTGTCGGTTAGGGTTTGGGGGAGAGGGGGAGGTTATGGCGAGCGGGGGTGGGCCGGCCTGGTAGGCTGTTGGCTGGGCCGAAGCTCAGTGGAGGGGTTCCCTTTTTCTTTTCTCTTTTGTATTTTGTTTGGTTTTTTTCTTCTTTTTCTTTTATTTATTTCCTTTTCTGTTTTACTTCACTTTAAAATACTTAGGCATTTTCTAAAAAAATGTTTTCTCCACAATAATTACCTGTGTACTATTTGGCACTAACCAAACATTTTGGTTTTAGTGTTTGAAAATTTTTGATGTTTGACAAAAATTCAAATTTGAATCTGAACAGTTTTGATCCAACGCGAGATTAGCAACAGTAACGGAGGTGACGTGGCATCGTTAACCTAGGATTACTGTAGCTTAATTATCAGGGCATTACAAAACTCCTCCACTACAAGAAATCTCGTCCCGAGATTTAGGAGGTAGAAGGAAACAGTGCGGGGTATTCATCACGCAGGCGATCCTCGCGTTCCCAAGTGGCTTCATCTTCAGAGTGATGCGACCACTGGACCTTGAGGAACTTGATCACTTTCTGACGTGTGCGGCGTTCAGCTTGGTCGAGAATGCGGACCGGATGCTCTTTATAGGAGAGGTCCTGTTGCAATTCGAGCACTTCATGATCCACTGCTCGGATTGGGTCCTTGAAGCAACGGCGGAACTGTGACACGTGCAACACATCGTGAACCTGAGAAAGGTTCCGCGGAAGCTTCAGTTGACTTTTCCACGCCTTTTGAGAATAGTGAATTGGCCGATATAGCGAGGAGCTAGCTTGCCCTTGATCCTGAAGCAGTGAGCACCCTTCATTAGTGTAACTCGAAGATAAGCCTTTTCGCCAGGTTGATAGACCATGTCTTTGTGATGACGGTCATACTGACTTTTCTGACGTGACTGAGCAGTCTTGAGATTCTCGCGAATAATGCATACTTGTTCTTCGGCATGTTGGATAATATCCGGACTGAAGAGTGGACATTCCCCAGTTTCTGACCAGTTCAGAGGGGTTCGACACTTTCGTCCATATAACAGTTCGAAGGGGGGCATCGTCAGACTAGCTTGATAGCTATTATTGTAAGAGAACTCGGCATATGGAAGATATTCCTCTCGTTTCTTGCCGAAGGAAATTACACAAGCTCGAAGCATGTCTTCGAGAACTTGGTTGACACCTTCAACTTGCCCTTGCGACTGAGGATGAAACGCAGTACTGAACGACAAATGAGTTCCCATAGCTTCTTGGAAACTTGCCCAGAATCTTGAAGTGAACAAGCTGCCACGGTCTGAACTGATAACCAGTGGAATACCGTGAAGTGAAAAAATTCTGGACATGTAGAGAGTTGCAAGCTAACTAGCGGTGATTGTTTCTTGGACCGCCAGAAAATGTGCAACTTTAGAAAGCCGGTCAATGATGACAAGAATAACATCATTACCTTTCTGCGATTTGGGAAACCCAGTGACGAAGTCCATCTCAACATGGTCCCAGTTCCACTCAGGAACAGTGATAGGTTGCAGAGTTCCAGCG
The DNA here is from genome assembly GCF_002162155.2 of Triticum dicoccoides. Classification (NCBI taxonomy): domain Eukaryota; kingdom Viridiplantae; phylum Streptophyta; class Magnoliopsida; order Poales; family Poaceae; genus Triticum; species Triticum dicoccoides. The sequence continues at coordinate 433,038,103 of NC_041382.1, forward strand.
GGCCTTTGATGCTCTGCTTTGATAGGACGGCAAACGTCACACTCAGCAACATATCGAGCAATGTCTTGCTTCACATTAGACCACCAGAATCTCTGACGGATGTCTTGGTACATCTTTGTACTACCGGGATGAATAGACAAGGGCGTATCATGAGATTCTTGCATAACCTTCTGTCTCATATCCTGGCTTTCCTCTGAACATGGCACCACTAGGCGGCCCTTGAAGTACAAGGTGTCATCATAAGCAATAGTGAAGAATGAGGGTTTTCCTTCTACGAGGTAGCGCTTGATCTTGTGGGCTTGAGAGTCATACTTCTGTATCATTTTGACGCTGTTCATGAGATCTGGTATAGCAACCAGAGTATTGAGAGAACCATGGGTAACAACATGGAGGTTCATCTTGCGTCACTCGGGAGGAGGGGGGTCGAGTGCACCCGGAGGAACTATATGGAGGTTCAGCTTTTTGAATTCTTCAACAAGCGAGGGCTGAACTTTGTGAACCTGGAGGTGGTTGCCGTAAGACTTGCGGATCAAGGCATCAGCCATTATGTTAGCCTTGCCCGGGGTATAGGATATACCCACGTCAAAGTCTGCAACAGTCTCCATCCATCTCTGCTGACGGAGGTTCAGGTCTGACTGAGTAAACAGATACTTCAGACTTTGGTGGTCGGTGAATATCTCACAACGATTACCGAGAAGGTAATGTCGCCACTGCTTCAGAGCATGAATGGCAGCAGAAAGCTCGAGGTCATGAACTGGGTAGTTTTCTTCATGAGGGCACAGTTGACGAGAGGCATAAGCAATCACTGTGCGCTCTTGCATTAGGACACAGCCTAATCCTTGATGGGAAGCGTCGCAGTAAATGACGAAGTCCTTCTTAGTACCAGGTGGAGCAAGCACTGGGGCAGAAGTCAACTTGTCTTTGAGCGCCTGGAAACTTTCCTGACACTTGTCTGTCCATTGTAACTTGACACCCTTATGCAACAGGTTAGTCAGAGGCCTGGCAATCTTGAAGAAGTTCTCGACGAATCGATGGCAATAGCTGGCGAGACCGAGAAAACTTCGGACTTGCTTGACATTCTTTGGAGGAGTCCAATCGAGAATAGCCTGGACTCGTTCAGGGTTGACGGCAATACCATCCTTGGAGATGACATGCCCAAGATAGGTTACTTCAGGGAGCCAGAATTCACACTTGGAATACTTAGCGTAGAGTTGATGCTCTTGAAGCTTTTCCAGCACAATACGAAGATGTTCAGGATGTTATTCTTTATTCTTGGAAAATACAAGGATATCATCCAGATAAACCACGACGAACTTGTCAAGGTAATCCATGAATATATAGTTCATCAGACGAGAGAAGGTGGCTGGAGCATTCGTTAAGCCGAATGACATGACGGTGTACTTGTATGATCCATATCGAGTCACGAAGGCGGTCTTTGGGATATCCTCTTCACGAACATGGAGCTGGTGGTAACCCAACCTCAAGTTGAGTTTGGAGGACACTGATGAACTAGCCAGTTGATCATATAGATCATTGATCCGGGGGAGGGGATATTTGTTCTGAATAGTGGCTTGGTTAATAGGACGGTAGTCTTGGACTAATCGGTTCGTCCCATCCTTCTTCTTAACAAAGAGAGAAGGTTCTCCCCAAGGAGAGCAACTAGGGTGAATGAAACCTTTGCGAAGAGATTTGTCGATTTCCTCCTTAAGCTCAATGAGTTCATGCGGCGGCATCTTGTAGGGTCGTTTGGCTATAGGGGTGGTGCCTGGTTTCAAGTTCATGATGAATTCGACAGCTCTAGAAGGGGGAATCCCTGGAAGTTTTTCAGGAAAGACGTCTTGGAATTAGTGAACGACGGGAATGTTTTCAATGCCCTCAAGTGGTGCGGCGTTCAAGGCATTCAAGGCATAAAGTCGTGCATCGGCATTCTGAACCAGATGAGCCTGGCAAGTAATTATTTCATCAAAAGGGTGTAGCAGATGGACGGTCTTAGTGGCGCAAACTATAGAAGCAGTATGTGCTTTCAACCAATCCATTCCCAAAATGAGATCAATGCTACAGGACTTCAGTACGATGGGAGAGACAAGGAATTCTAGTCCTTCAATTTCAAAGGGGACATCGTTGCAAATCATGGAGGTCCGACATTGGCCCGCGGGGGTGTGTGCTAATAGTGAAGCGTTCATGTCTTCGCATTTAATGTCGTGCAAGCATGCAAAATCTTCTAACATGAATGAATGTGATGCACCTGTATCAAATAAACCAGATGCTGGTACTGAATTTACGACGAGTGTACCCATCATGGTAGCAGGTTGGTCTTGAGATTCATTAAGATCAATGTGGTTGGCATGAACACGGCCATAAGACCTGGCATTGTTGTTGCGAGGCTACTTGCTTCCACGGCCAGCTGCGGGAAGGGCCAGTTGATTCTGATTCTGATGGCAGTCTCTGGTAGGGATGGCACCCGCAGGGTATGGGTACGGGTGGAGCCACCCCATACCCTTACCCGTCGACCCTAAACTTACCCATCAGCCATACCCATACCCGTCAAGGGCACAATTTTTTCCCATACCTGTCACCCGACAGGGTATATGGGTACCAGCGGGTAAAAATATCCGTGTTTACAACACATCAATTGAGTGGAAATAGTCGTAAAAAGCAACATATAATCATAAATTATTAATAGCAACACATTTTAAACAACAATGTACAAAAACACATTCTCATAAACAAAAATACGTGTCTATAAAGTGACACATAAAAATGTTAAACAACGACACATAATCATAAATAACAACACATACACATGTACATTAAGTTCTTAAAATTATGATAAATTATAGAGATAATTTGACTACACATTAGAGTTTTTACCTAGCACGATTAGGAGGGGAAAATCAATACATTAGGATATTAAAGGAAACCCACTTGTCAACATTTTAGATGGGTAGATGGTACGCGGGCATGGGTTATATGATCCCATACCCGTACCCTCTCTACCCGATGGGTATGATATTTTCCCATTTAAGTACCCATGGGTAAATTTCTGTCCCATACCCTTATCCTAATAGGGTTTTTACCCACAGGGTACGTGGGTAGTGGGTACCCATTGCCATCCCTAGTCTCTGGCATGGTGACCTGGCTAACCACACTTGTAGCAGAGACCATTATTGGGAGTGGGAACAGGAGCTCGGGGTGGTGGAGCTGGAAGTCTTGGCTGCCTAGTTAGTGGGGGAGGCAGACGCGGTGCAGCATAGAACTGCCTTGGAGCAGGTGCAGTTGGCTGGTACATGCTCTTGGGAATCCATATCCTACGCTTCTGCGAGGACGGGCCCGAAGATGAGCCTGTGTCACGGTTGCGCCTGTGAGAGCTCTGGTGTTCCTGCTGACCAGTTTCGACATTGATGGCCTTGTTCACCAAGGTGGCGAAATCAGCAAAGTCATGCACTAGAAGTGCGAGCTTGATGTCAGCTTGGAGGCCATCACGAAACTTCTCATGTCTGCGTGCATCAGTTGCAATGTCTTCTTCAGCATAGCGGGGCAAGTCCAGAAACTCCTGCTGATAAGCTTCCACAGTTTTGTTGCCCTGGGTGAGGTTGCAAAACTCACGCTTCTTCCGGTCCATGACTCCCTGAGGAATGAAGCGGGCACGGAAAGCAACTTGGAAGTTTGGCCTGGTGATGATTGTTCCAACCGGCAGAGTATGCATGTGGCTGTCCCACCATTGAGTAGCGGGTCCCTTCAAGAAGAAGGAAGCAAAGGTGACATAGCTGGCAGGGGCTACATCAGCATACACCATCTCATAGGTGATGTCACGGAGCCAGTCATCAGCATCCAGAGGCTGAGTTGAGCTACGGTACACGGTTGGGTTGAGGCGCATGAAATCTTGCAGAGTCACTTGGGCTGGATGTTGGTTCATATTGGGGCGAGGAAACTAAGCCATCATATTCTCCATGAACTGGCGATTCATCTCGAGTTGTTGGATCATACCAGCCATGTACTCAAGCGGAGGTGGGGCATAGCCACCACGACCACGACCACCTGGTCTAACCATCCTACTAAAATATAACAGGGGTAGTTCAGCATTTAGAAAGTTGCAAAGACAAACATCATTCACGATGAAGCATGCATAATGACAAGAAGCACGATAGATACTACATAGTAGTCGGCATATCTTACAAAAGGTATCATGCATAGAGTTCGATACACAGAGTTTAGTACATAGGATAAAGACATCATAGGCGGCACGCAGGCTCGCGGCGAATGCATCTAATACTAATAAGCAAGCCTACATCAGGCCCAGGAGGAACTATGTAGGTAGGTGTAGCCGGACAACTGGTAGTGATGCGACGGGAAGTCCCCCACGTTAGTAGCCTGGGGTCCGCGGATACTTTGGTGCAGAACCCGACGCGCAGGTGGTAGAAGAGGACCAAGTGCGGGAGAGTAGCCTCCCACATCTGGCCAGCCGACACCCTGGGGCATCACGGTCCTGGCAGGGTAGATCACAGAACGCGATAGATCACCAGATCGAACAAAGGGGTGCGACAGCGTCAGAGCACGGTAAAGGTGCTGACGGGTGGTGTACAACTCATGGCGAAGAGCTCGGTTAGCTCTATATATCCCATCAACATGCAGAACCAGGTTCTGATGGTAGAAGGGCTCTTAGGTGACAGTGGAGTAGGCAGCAGTGTAGTACCCCTTCGCACCAACATCGGATGCGATAGCAATGTGCCTGAAAGGGGAGGTGTCCAACTCCCGATACTCTCCACGAAGACGTGTCAGAGCAGCATAAGCAGCATCGTGGACTGCCATGTCGATAGTCACTCTAACACCATGAGCAGTGTGTAGCACGGTAGTGGAGTCGTACTCCCGAGAGTAGAGGTGGATGATGGCACGGTACTGCTCCTGGTTAAAGTCCTGGTACTCCTCGTAGATGGTGTACTCAAGGTGCTAGCGATAACCCAGATAGGTCATCATCTCAGCTAACACAGCAGGTGATCCTGAGACACCAATGGCCGCCGTGTGGCGCATGACCTGCCTCGTGGGATCCATCTGAAAACAAAGATATTTTAAAGGAGTCAAATGACAGTGTGGATAATGTTCAATATACTGCTCTAAGGAATAGCTAGGGCTTATCCAACTTTGAGGTGAATCTGGTCACGGGATCCTAATGTTAGAGTTAGTAAATTCGTTTAACCCGAGTAAAAGAGAGTTCAGAGTGCCAGAGTAAGGATCGAGGAGTAAAAGTTCCTAATACCACCCAACGGCGACGTGGGCCCGTAAGCCAGACAGCCATGTCAGTAAAAGTTTTGCAATGACTAGACTCATCTTTGGCCAAGGAGTTGGAAGGGGGATTCCTACAGGCAGTCGGCTCTGATACCAACTTGTGACGCTCTCAATTTTACCGTACACTAATCATACACGCAAACGTGTACGATCAAGATCAGGGACTCACGGGAAGATATCACAACACAACTCTACAAATAAAATAAGTCATACAAGCATCATATTGCAAGCCATGGGGCCTCGAGGGCTCGAATACAAGAGCTCGATCATAGACGAGTCAGTGGAAGCAACAATATCTGAGTATATACATAAGTTAAACAAGTTTGCCTTAAGAAGGCTAGCACAAACTGCGATACAGATCGAAAGAGGCGCAGGCCTCCTGCCTGGGATCCTCCTAAACTACTCCTGATCGTCGGCGGCGGCCTGCACGTAGTAGTAGGCATCTCCAGTGTAGTTAGGAATCGACATCGACGGTGGCGTCTGGCTCCTGGACTCCATTGTCTGGTCGCAACAATCGGGTATAGAAAGGGGGAAAAGGGGGGAGCAAAGCAACCGTGAGTACTCATCCAAAGTACTCGCAAGCAAGGAGCTACACTACATATGCATTGGTATCAAATGAAAGGGGTAGTATATGTGGATTGAACTGCAGAATGCCAGAATAAGAGGGGGATAGCTAGTCCTGCCGAAAACTATGCTTCTGGCAACCTCCATCTTGCAGCATGTAGAAAAGAGTAGATGGTAAGTTCATCAAGTATCATCGCATAGCATAATCCTACCCGGCGATCCTCTCCTCGTCGCCCTGTGAGAGAGCGATCCCCGGGTTGTATCTGGTACTTGGAAGGGTGTGTTTTATTAAGTATCCGGTTCTAGTTGTCATAAGGTCAAGGTACAACTTCGGGTCGTCCTTTTACCGAGGGACACGGCTATTCAAATAGATCAACTTCCCTGCATGGGTGCACCACATTTCTCAACACGCTCGATCCCCTTTGGCCGGACACACTTTCCTGGGTCATGCCCGGCCTCGGAAGATCAACATGTCGCAGTCCCACCTAGGCACAACAGAGAGGTCAGCACGCCAGTCTAAATCCTATGACGCAGGGGTCTGGGCCCATCGCCCATTGCACACCTTCATGTTGTGTGGGCGGCCGAAAGCAGACCTAGCCCCCTTAATACAAGAGCAGGCTTACGGTCCAATCCGGCGCGCGCCGCTCAATCGCTGACACCACGGAGGATTCGGCTGATACCATGATGTCGAATGCCCATAACTGTTCCCGCGTAGTTGGTTAGTGCGTATAGGCCAGTGGCTAGACTCAGATCAAATACCAAGATCTCGTTAAGCGTGTTATTTTGAAATAACCGCGGACGCCGACCAGGGCCAGGCCCACCTCTCTCCTAGGTGATCTCAACCTACCCTGTCGCCTCCCGAGTGATCACGGCCCAATAGTATAGCATGGCAGACAAACAAGAATGTAGGGCCACTGATGATAAACTAGCATCCTATACTAAGCAATTAGGATTGCAGGTAAGGTATCAATAACTGTAGCAACAATGACAGGCTATGCATCCGGATAGGATTAACGGAAAGCAGTAACATGCTACACTACTCTAATGCAAGTAGTAGAGAGAAGAATAGGAGATATCTGGTGATCAAGGGGGGGGGCTTGCCTGGTTGCTCTGGCAAGTAGGGGTCGTCAACAACATGGTCGATTGGGGCACCAGCAGCGGCGTCAGTCTCGTAGTCTACCGGAGAGAAGAGGGGGAAGAAACAATGAATACAATGCAAATAGATGCATATCGATGCATGACATGACAAGTAACGGTGCTAGGTGTGCCCTAACACAGTATGAGGTGATACTAGCGAAGAGGGAAAACATCCGGGAAAGTATCCCTGGTGTTTCGCATTTTCGGATAGATGAATCGGAGCGGGAAAGTTGTGTGTTTGTTATGCTAGGGATGTGTGACGGACGAACGGGCTGCGTATTCGGATTCGTCTCTTCGTTCTGAGCAACTTTCATGTACAAAGTTTTTTCCATCCGAGCTACGGTTTATTTTATATTGATTTTAAAATATTTAAATCATTTTTAGCATTTATTTAATTATTTTAATTCAACATTATCCAGAATAGTGATTGCTGGCATCAGCATGGCGTCAGCATGACGTCAGTAGTCAAACAGTCAGTTGACTAAGTCAAACTGACATGTGGGTCCCACTGTCATTGACTAAGACTAACTAAACAAGTTTAATTAGTTTAGTTAATTGATTAGTTTAATTATTCAAAATTAATTAAGTTAATTAATTCTTTAATTAATTAATTGTTTTTATTTTATTTTATTTTATTTTAAAAAAATTAAACGTTCTGGGGCCGTGGGCCCCGTTTGTCATCGGGCCAAGGCCTTAGCGGGGTGGGCGGTTAACGGGCGCCGAGCGATAGAGCGGGGCGATCCCGGGGTGATAGGGCGGGCGCCGTCCAGGTGCGGCACGGGCGATCGGCGGTCGGACGGCGCGGGCGACGCGACCGGTCCAGTAGGGCATGGCCCGGCGCGCGTGGCGCCGCCACACACGCAGGCGGGCGCGAGGCGAAGGCGAGGCACGGGCGGGCACCGTGTGGAGCAGCGGCGGTGCTTCCGGTCGGGCGACGACGGGCGCGGGAAGGCCGAGCGGCGGCGATGCTGGGCGGCGGAGGTGGCGGCGGCAGAGCCGCGCGGTTACGGGCGCCCGCATGGGAGGAAGACCAGGGCGATGAGGTAGCTGCGGTGCCGGTGAGGCAGGGTCGCGCGCGCAAGGCGAGCGGTGGCTGCGGTGATGGCGGTGTGGGCGTGAGGTGCATTAGGGAAGGGGCGAGCGGCAGGCTGCGGGCGCGGGCGCGGCAGTGGCAGAGGGAGCAAGGCGGCGCGTGGCGTCAAGGGTGACCGCGGGCGTGGAAGCCGGACGACGCCGGTGGGCGCTGGCAGCGCGGTGGCCAGGGGCGCGCGGGGTGATGGCCGGTGCGAGGGCCGCGGTGAGCGCGTCGTGGGGGAGAGGAGAGGCCGGGGACCTCACCGGGGTTGTAGGGCACGGGGCAGTGTGGCTCGGGGAGGTCGACGAGGACGATGCGAGCGACATCGGAGACAAGTGGGCGACTGAGAGGACGACAGGGAGGCAGTCCGGCGATGGCGTCCGGCGAGGTGGCGATCCGGGTGGTGCTGGCATCGAGGGCGTCGGGTCCTTGCCCCCGATCTCGATCCAGATCGAGGGAGAGAGAGGAGCGGGCGATGTGGCAAAGGGGGAGTGCGGTGTCGGTTAAGGTTTAGGGGAGTGAGGGAGGTTATGGGAAGCGGGGGTGGGCCGGCCTGGTAGACTGCTGGCTAGACCGAAGCCAAGTGGGGGGTTCCCTTTTTCTTTTCTCTTTTGTATTTTGTTTGGTTTGTTTTTTTATTATTTTTCTTTTATTTATTTCCTTTTCTGTTTTACTTCACTTTAAAATACTTTGGCATTTTTTTAAAATGTTTTCTTCATAATAATTATCTATGTAATATTTGGCACTAACTGAACATTTTGGTTTTAGTGTTTGAATTTTTTTGATGTTTGACAAGAAATTAAATTCAAATCTGAACAGTTTTGATCCAACGCGAGATTAGCAACAGTAACGAAGATGACGTGACATCGTTAACGTGGGATTACTGTAGCTTAATTATCCGGGCGTTACAATCTTGAAGGAGGTGGACGGCATATAGTAAGCCAAATGTCCTCTAAAGAAAGGGAGGGAAATAGTAATGGAAGAGAAAGAGATGGGAAATAAACAAAACACAATAAAGAAACACAAATGAAAAGGAAAAGGAAACAAATGTGCATTAAGAGATGGAAGAGCAATGAAAAAGAAATGAAAAGTGTAAGCCAAGTAGCATATATCGGATGCTCGTCTTACACTTATCTGCATTTAAAAAAGGAAAGCAAAAATTGTAAGCCAATTTTTATGAATAGGGTGCTTGACTTACGCGTATCCCCATTTCAAAAAAAAAGTAAATGCAATATTGTAAGCCAAGTGGCCATTAACCATGGTAGCAAGGGACACGTGTCCCCGGCTTTGCTGAGCCACGGGAGTTTACCAAGTGTTTCGTGTTTCCTTCGCCGAGGTCCTTCTGCATGCTGAGCCCCCGATTATTCTCACTCGGCATACCGCGCAACACTGGTTTTTCCTATAGTACTACCACTCTTCGGTTTCCATAATAGCATCCCACTTTTGTTTTCCTTTCAAACGGACAAAAACTTCTCGTGCCATTTTGTCCCTGCGCATGGCACATTTATATATATATTTGCGAAATAGCACATTTATATATCTTAGAGCATCTTCAACAGCCGTTCAACGGGCTGTACGTTAAAAACTATTTTGTCGCGCACCCATCGTTTGGTTTGGCGCGGCCGGGCAGCGCTGACTCCAACAGCCACGCTAAAATGCAGCGTGCGTGTAGCGACTCTCGCACAAATAACATATGCATTTCAAAACAAGAAGAAAGATCAAATACAAACAAAATAAATCAACAATAAATAGTTCAATTTCGTTATTACAACTCAAACAAATAATTTATCGTTCAATACAACAAATAGTTCAACAATACAATATCAAACGCACAAATCATGATGCTTTTTGTCGGTCATTTCAAGCCCATCACTTTTCAATAAAATCCTTTTGAAGATCGCTACGGGACGTCGAATGGCATGATAGGAGACAACAAAATGGGTCATCCTTTCAGTCCTCCATCACACTCGCACGGGATGTCCCAAGAACTCATACTGATAGTAATCTACATCTTGACCATGCTCATTCTCGATGATCATGTTGTGCGTGATCACACAAGCGTGCATGATGTACCAAAGCATCTTTTGATCCCAAAATCTAGCCGGTCCTCTCACAATAGCAAATTGGACTTGCAAAATCACAAAAGCTCTCTCCACATCTTTTCTAGCCGTCGCCTGAGCATTGTGAAAATCTAAATTTTTCTTACCTTACGGTTTTTTCAACGGCTTCATAAATGTTTGCCACTTTGGGTAGATCCCATCCACAAGATAGTAGCCATAGTTGTATGCACGGCCATTTGCTACAAACTGCACCGGTGGCAAATCACCATTTGCAATCTTATTCATCAGTGGTGACCAGTTGACAACGTTGATGTCATTCGAAGATCTAGGCATTACAAAGAAAGCATGCCAAATCCAAGTCTCTTGATCGGCCACCGCTTCAAGGATTATAGTGGAACCCTTTTTTTGGCCATGGAATTGTCCATGCCATGCCTTTGGACAATTCTTCCAACTCCAATGCATGCAATCTATTGAGCCAAGCATACCTGGGAAGTCGCGAGCTTTGTTCATCTCCAATAGCCTTGCGGCGTCTTCAGCATTGGAAGATCTCAAATACTCCTGGCCACACACTTGGACAATTCCGACTGCGAAGTGCTTGACACACATGATGGCTTGGCTCTTACCCATGGCCAAGTGATCATCAACTAGATTAGCCGGGATACTGTATGCCAACATACGCAAAGCGATTGTCACCTTCTGAAAGGTGTTATGCCCGAGCTCTCCGGCGGCATTCCTCCTTTGCTGAAAAAACCGGTCATGTCTCGCTAGTTTCTCTGCAATGCGCCTGAACAACTCGGTGCTCATCCTAAACCGGCGACGAAAGTACGACTCCGGGTATGTGGGATTCTCCACAAAATAGTGCATCATCAGTCTGTTATGGGCATCGATCCTATCCCTCCAAATTTTCTGCCGACCCATAACCGAACCATCGTGCTTCGGTTTTTTATTGACGTGCATAGCTAGAATCGGTGCAAGATCCTCCTCCTCTTTCATATCAAATTATTCTTCAAAAGAATCATATGACGAACTCATCTACAATGTTCAATACTAGGCTTTAAAAACTACAATCAACATACACCAAATTCATGAAGTTTGAGCAATACATACCTTGCGGGCCTTTTGTCGAACACCTTGCGGGCACCGAGTGGCAGTGAGCGGCCGGGCGCTGTTCGTTAGAGGACGGCCGCGCGCGAGATGCGGCGGTGACTAGAGGGAGACGGAGGAAGCTGCCGCGCTGCGGGGGATAGACAGGGGAAGCGCCGGAACGGTTGCCGGAATAAATGGGGTGGCGCGGGCGGCGGTGGCGCCGCGGCTGGATGGGATAGGTGGAGTTGCGAGCGAGCGCTCGAGAGTCCAGCGTGCGGGAGCGGGCGCAGCAAATAAGCGGCGCGCGCTGAACTAGATATGCCGCGCGCGCGATTTTTGCGCCTCCGCTGGAGCGTCCGGACCGGTAGCGCGTGCAAAAAACACTGATTTTTCAGCGCGGCGCTTATATAGCACGGCTGTTGGAGATGCTCTTAGTAGGCAATCCATACCACAAGACACTAAATAGCTATTTCGTTGCACATGTATGTTTCCATATCATCAGAAATTGTGTAGCTATTGAATTTACTAGCTGGGTCCATTAATATCATCTGATCTACACATAAGAACCTCTCTATCATGCAATATGCATGCACTCTGAGTGGATTTTGAATTCAATTGCATTTAAGTGTACTGTTTCAAATTTTATGTTAGACTAGCCACAGTGGGAGTAACTTCAGCAGTAACATCGGGTCCAACTCAGCAAATTTGCTTATGTGGCAATGAGTTAATGAGGAGAGAACTAGTTGTAGTAACTTAGCTAGTTACCGTAACATCACATGTCCCAATGCAATATAAGTCTATAACCTAATAAATGAATATTTGCATTTTACCACATTTAAGTTTCTACCCACTATGAAGGTAGTAACTTAGTCTAGGGATATGTGTATGTTACTCTTCATTGTGGCTAGTCTTAAGGTTTTGTTTTTCTGTTAAGTAGAAATCTCCCCCTTAGCTTAAAGCTTAAGGAATAAATTTATATTCTATATAATATTTAGAAATCAAAAATCCAGTTCGATTGAAACCCACGTAGCATCATCTAGTTTTATTTATGCGTGACATCAGACGTAGGCATGGCACACTGGTCTCACCTGATTAATTAATAATGGGCAAGGTTGAGGTGCAAATGGTGGTTGGATCAGGAAGTGGATGCCTAGCGGGGCGCCTGGGGAGACTGGGGCGACTGCCCCCGAGGGCGAAAAGCCTCGGCCTCCCGACGTACGGCCGTCCTTGCCGCCGGCAGGCCAGTCACCACCTCTGGCAGCGCCGCCGCCGCGGGTGAATGAGGACGGATCGGCCCGGCCTTACTCGGATCTCGGGGGATGCATCGGGGCGGAGGCGATTCATGAGAGGGAGCAGGTGGAGAGGACGACCCCGGTGCAGTGGCGCGTCCATTTCACCGATCGCGACTCCGGATGGATCGAGGGTCGTCTCTCAGTATCTCCGGTGTCCCGTTGGGCAGCGCTGCGCGATATGAACAACGACATCCTTGCCGGAGAATACTTAGATGCCGATGTCCGGATCGAGGTAGGTTTTCGGATTTCGATTGACGTATACGATGTGGTTGTCGATTGTTGCATGCAGGTAGTTCAAGAGGAGACGGTGGATCTTGTCGACTTGACGATGACGCCCAAAGATCAGAGATCGGAGGCGATGCCTAGCGGGGCGCCTGGGGAGACTGGGGCGACGGCCTGCGGGGCGATCGCGGGTGCGTTGTCGGGTGCCGCCAGTGATCGACGACGGGTGGGGGGCGGTTTTGGGCGCTAGCTGGTGCCGACGAGGACGACCCGGATGGGCACACGGACGAGGCGCCGCCATCACCGCTGTCGCCGACGCCTTCGGACCAGCTTTGCGAATTCTTCCATGCAGGCTACACGGAAGCGGAAGTGGCGACGACAATCGATAAAGTGCTGCCTCTCGACGATCCGGCCAGGATAGGGTTACACAAGGGGGAGAAGGAGGAGATGGTGCGCCGTGTAGTGCATTGTCGGACGGCGGCGACGGCGGTAAGGCCTTGGAAGGGTCCTATCCCGAAGGTCAGTCTTCCTAACCTTACCATTTTTGATTTAATCCGGCCGGAATCTTGGACTGTTGTTAAGAGAAAGAAATCGAGAAAGGCGGTGGCGGCGGCGGCGCCGGCACCGGTGATCAAAGAGATCGGCGAGATCCGTGCCGACAGCACTTGTCGTTTGAATTTGCTCTTGGGCCTCAGTGGCTCCGATCGGGCAATGGCGGACTTGGGCTGGCCTACTGATGGGTATGTGGCCCATAGAGAGGCGGCTCCTCTTGGACCGTTAGCTGGGTATGTGGCCCAGCCTAACGTGGACTCCGCTCGGGCGACTGATTTCGTGGGGGCTGTTCCCTACATGCGGGCGATCGATCACGAAGGTTCATGCGATAAGCCGCCGTCGCTGTGCCCTAGCTGGATTCGTCGGAGAGGGACGCCGGGGTTTCGTCCTTGTGGCCCGGGGAGAGCGGCGCGCATTCCTCCTCTCAGGTCCATGGCTGGACGTGGAGCTACGGCGCCGCCCGCCAAGAAGCCGGCCAATGCTGCAGTTGGTCGGGGTGGGGCGGCTGCGCCGTCGGGCGGGGCGGCACAGCCGCCGACTGCGAGTGCGGGGAGCGGGGCCCTGGGGCCGCTTGGCCAGAGGCCGCCGGCAAGCAGTGTTGTGCCTACGGGTACCCAGGGTCGCGGTGTCGACCACGCGGGCGTTTGGCCGCCGGGGCATGTGCCCATGCATGCTACGGCCGGAAGGGGAGGGCCTAGGCCTCCGGCACCAACTGCCGCGTCTGTGGCTCAGCCAACAATGGGTCGCGGTGGGCCTCGGGCTCAGGCGCCGGGTATGGCCGGCGTAGCTGCCGCTGGCCGGGGTGGTGGAGTGGCACTTGGGGTTGTGCCGGCGCCTACGGGCGGCCAGCCTCGGGCCGCACCTCCGCCGCACTATGTCGCAAGGCCACCTCAGAACCGGTCACATGTTCCACCCCGTGGCCAGTGGGGAGACGATGGACATGATGCGTATGGAGATGGAAAACATCGTGGTTCCTCTTCTGCGGGAGGAGGTCGTGGTTACGCCTGGCAGAGTGACGGGTCTACTGAGAGACCGTTCCTTGGTCCTTCCGGTGGATTTGTCGAAGGAGCCTCAGGTCCGGACAACCGCCAGAGAGGAGGCTACCGCGGACATCGTGGGGGTCGGGGTGGCCGTGGGAGGCATCGCCGACAACCTCCGCCCCCGGCTGGTGGGGACCAAGCGGCGGCGACCGTGGAGACCGATCATGCTCAGTCTATGGACCTCGCTACCCAGGCGATGGAGGTGGTGACGGCCCTGGCTAGTGTGGAGGTACCTGCTTCCGGGACGGCGGCTGAGGTTACTGACAGGTCTGACTCTGAGAGGGTGGCCAAATGGGCGCGCAAGAAAGAAAGGATGCTTTGCTACCGTTGTGGTGAGAAGGGCCACTTCATTGCTGAGTGTGTGGCGGAGCTATGTGAGTCGTGCGGTAAGCCAGCACATACATCTGGGGATTGCCCGTTTTTGTGTGACCAGGCTCCGGCTCTGACAATGTATGGAGTATATTGTGCGGAGCTGATGTTCTTTGAGTCCCCGGCAGCGAGAGAGATTCCGGAGGAGACTCAGAGTATGACCACCGGGATTGTGAAAGCGACCCAGGGTGAGGTGACTGAGGCTCAGATTGTGAGGAGGCTTCAGGAACTGGCACCAGGTGAGTTCCAGTGGGAGTTGGTTGCTCTCGAGGATAATGTCTTTAGGGTGGATTTCCCCTCTGTGGATGATTTGCAGAGACTGCTGAGCTTCGGTCTGTGTAGGGTTCCTAGCACAAAGTGCATCCTGGAGTTTCACGAGTGGAAGAAGGTAGAGCCTAAGGGCAAACCACTTACGCAGGTATGGTTGAAGTTTTTGGGAGCCCCGTCCAAACCGTTGCAGGATGTTCGTGTTGTGGCCAGCATGGGTATTATGGTTGGGAAGACGGAAAGAGTAGATATGGCTTTTACTCGAGCTCATGGAGTAGCCCGGCTTCTAGTGAGTGTTCTGGATATTGAGTTTGTACCGGATAAGGTCAACTGGACTTATAGGGGAGAGGTTTTCCCGCTCGAGATTGAGTTTGAGAACTCTGATCTGTTTGCTGAGGCTATTAATGGGGATGACGTGGATATGCACGAGGGTGACGACAGTGCGGGTGCTAGGGGGGCACCGACTGAGGAGTCTTCGAGGGAGGGGACTAACGGTTCTGGCACCAGTGCTCAGTTGCCCGGAGTTGGGTCCGGGGTTGAGCCGGCACCTTCACCATCGGTGCCTATGACTTCGCTGTGGTTTGGGTCCTTTGAGCCAGCCTCCGCCTCTCCCAGACTTTGGAGCGACAGGGTGGAGTCTGATGATGTGTTCGAGCGTACGCTCCCTTTGTTGGAGTTTGAGGGAGCTGGCGGGTCTTTGCTTGGACCTATGGAGACGGCTTCGTCACCGAGGACTTTGTTTGAAGATGGGGACGTTGAGCCCTTGGTTGCTGCACCTCCCCCTGTCTCACCTGTGGTCGAGGTTCCGGAGATGCTCTCTACGCCCGAGTTGGGGCTTGGGGGAGGGGAGTCGGGGCAGGTGGCCTCCACAACTCCCATCTCTCTACCGTCACCGGTGATACAGGTCTTGGAGGCGTCAGCGGGTGTTGCGACAGCTGGCCCGAGGCAGGTGGCCTCGGCTATTTCGTCTCCGG
>NC_041382.1:433054585-433225516 GCF_002162155.2 Triticum dicoccoides
GGGGGGTTCAGGGCAGGTGGCCCTGACTCCTCCTTCTTCTGCGGCGGTCAGGAGGACCGTCTCGCCGACGACGCCGGTGCGCCACTTGGCGCCGAGGGATGGGGCAGGAGGAGGGAGCGGGCAGGTGGCCCCAGCTGTCCCGTCTCTTGCCCTACCCATGGGGCACTTGTCCGAGGGGCTTGGGAGCCCGCAGCCGCCTCCTCTATTTACTAGAGAGGAGGTAGTGGCCTTTGGCGGGATCCCGGACCCGGTCTCGACGGGGAGACGGATGAGTGCTCGCGTTCAGGAGCTTTCGAAGGTGGATGATATGCAGCAGCGGTGCGCTATGAGGGCGGCCAAGCTTCACGATGCTGCGATATCTTCTGGTATGTCCGTCAACATATCTAATTCTTTATTGCATTTTTCTCATAAGGAGATTATTCATAATGCAAACCAATTAGGAGTTTCACTAGGTGTTACTGATAGTGAGATCTCCAATTCGGTGAATGATATGTTAGATTTGGAGGCGGAGCGTGTCTTAGAGACTATTCGTAATCTTGCAGCGGTTAAACCCATGAATGATGAGGAGATTGATGCGTTAGGGGTTAGAGTGCTAGATAATCTGTGTGTGGATCTAGCACCTTCTAATCATGAGTCGGAGGACGATGATGTGCCCCTAGATGTTGCAGTTGTTAGTTCCATTGAGCCCGGTTATGAGGACCGGGCGACAGAGCCCACTAAGCCAAAGCGTAAGTGGAAACGGAAGATTTATCCCGATTCTGCAGTTCGTAGGAGTGCTAGGATTCGGACTACTAAAAAATTCCATGACGAAATATGAAAGGAATCTTTTGGAATAGCAGAGGTCTGAAGGACTTGGCTAAAAGAAGGTTTCTTGCTGAGGCTTCTCTGGAACATCGATTAGATTTTATTGCTCTATCGGAAACCGGTAGAGATAATTTTGCGCCGTAGTTTCTATCCTCTCTTGCGGGTGGTATTGATTTCGATTGGCATTGCCTCCCTCCAGAGGAAGATCGGGAGGTATCTTACTGGGTGTGAGATGTGATTCCCTTGAAGTCCGGAGTGTAGTAATGGGCGACTTCGCGGTTAAGTTTCGAGTTAGGTCTAAAGTTGATGGGTTCAACTGGGCTTTGGTCGCGGTTTATGGTGCCACACAGCCTGAGCTTAAACCGGAGTTTCTGGCGGACCTTGTTCGAATCTGTGGGTCCGAGCAGCTTCCGATTTTGGTCGGGGGTGATTTCAATATCATTAGGAGGAGAGAGGAGAAAAATAATGATAACTTTGATGGCAGGTGGTCGTTTATGTTCAATACCATTATTGAAAGCTTGGATCTGAGGGAGATAGAGCTTTCTGGTAGAAAGTTTACCTGGGCTAATACTCTGCCAAACCCGACATATGAAAAGCTTGATCGAGTTCTCGCGAGCGTGGAGTGGGAACAGAAGTTCCCTCTTGTTACGGTGCAAGCTCTCACGCGGGGAATTTCCGATCACACACCATTGTTCGTCGACTCAGGGGAGCTGAACCATATGGGAAACAAAAACACTTTCTCATTTGAGATGGCCTAGTTCGAACGCGAGGGGTTCTTAGACCTCATAGCCAGGGAATGGGCTAAGGGTGTAGGAGGTAGGACGGCGGTCGAGCGTTGGCAGAATAAAATTAGGCATTTGAGAAGTTTCTTGCAGGGTTGGGCTAAGCACCTCAGTGGGGTGTATAAGATCGAGAAGGATAGGCTCCTTTCTCTTGTACAGGCCCTGGACATAAAAGCTGAATCCGCGATTTTGTTGCCTCCTGAGCTCCAGGTTAAAAATGAGGCGGAGAAGAGGTTGAAAGAACTTCTCCGCGAAGAAGAATTGAAGTGGGCTTTGCGAGCCAAGGTCCGCAAAGTGGTCCAAGGGGACGCGAATACTCAATTCTTTCACCTCATTGCTAATGGTAAGCACAGAAAGAAGCGGATCTTTCAACTTGAACAGGATGAGGGCACTATTTTAGGTTAGGATAATCTCAAAACCTATATTACCTAATATTATAGACAGTTATTTGGACCTCCGGAGGATAATTGTGTGTCCCTCGATGAGTCCAGGACTGAGGATGTGCCTCAATTGTCTGATGCCGATAATGATATCCTGATTGCCCCATTCTCAGAGAAGGAGGTGTTTGATGCTATTGCACAAATGAAAAACAATAAGGCTCCCGGACCGGATGGGTTCCCGGCTGAGTTCTATAAAAAGTGCTGGCACATTATTAAGGGGGATTTACTACCTATGTTTCATGATCTATTCTCTGGACAGCTTCAATTATTTCACTTGAATTTTGGAACTATCACATTGCTCCCTAAGAAAACGGATGCTGTGAGAATTGAGCAGTTCAGGCCGATCTGCCTGCTTAATGTTAGTTTCAAAATCTTCACCAAGGTCGGGACCAATAGGCTCACACAGATTGCGCATTCTGTGGTGCAACAATCCCAAACTACTTTCATGCCAGACAGAAACATCCTTGAAGGGGTGGTTGTTCTTCATGAAACGCTCCATGAAATCCACTCCAAAAAATTAGATGGAGTAATTTTTAAGGTGGATTTCAAAAAAGCGTACGATAAGGTCAAGTGGCTATTCCTCCAACAGGCATTGCGTATGAAAGGTTTTGATGAAGCCTGGCGCTGACAGGTCGAATCCTTTACGCAAAAAGGGAGTGTGAGAATTAAAGTGAATGACGATATAGGTCATTACTTCCAGACACATAAAGGCCTCAGACAAGGAGATCCGATGTCCCCTATCCTGTTTAACATTGTGGTGGATATGTTAGCAATTTTGATAGGAAGGGCTAAGGAGAATGGTCAAGTGGGTGGTTTGGTACCTCATCTTATTGATGGAGGTGTATCCGTCCTTCAATACGCTGATGATACAATCATCTTTATGGAGCATGATTTGGCCAAGGCGAGAAATATGAAGCTGGTGTTATGCCTTTTTGAACAATTGACCAGGTTAAAGATTAACTTTCATAAGAGCGAGCTATTCTGCTTTGGTAGAGCCAAAGATGAACAGGAGTCTTATAGGCAATTGTTTGGGTGCGAGTTGGGGAGTTTACCTTTCTCATACCTTGGTATTCCGATACACCATCGTAGGCTGACAAACAAAGAATGGAAGTGCATCGAGGATCGATTTGAGAATAAACTGAGCTGCTGGAAGGGTAAGCTCATGTCCTACGGAGGCCGTTTGATCTTGATTAATTCGGTGCTCACGAGTATGCCTATGTTCCTCTTATCGTTCTTTGAGGTCCCAGTTGGTGTTAGGAAAAGACTGGACTTCTATCAGTCACGTTTCTTTTGGCAGGGTGATGAACTTAAAAGAAAATACCGGCTTGCTAAATGGGACATCATCTGTCGACCGAAATACCAAGGGGGTCTTGGTATTGAAAATCTTGAAGTTAAGAACAGATGCCTTCTTAGTAAGTGGTTGTGGAAGCTTTCCTCCGGGACTGAGGCCATGTGGGCGCAGATCCTCCGCAGCAAGTACCTCCAGACTAAAACATTGTCCCAGGTCACAGTCAGGCCGACTGATTCGCCTTTCTGGAAAGGACTAATGAAAGTCAAACAATCAATATTCAATAGGACGAAGTCTGTTATTGGAAACGGTGCAAGTACACGTTTCTGGGAGGATACTTGGCTTGGCGACTCACCTTTAGCCATTCAATATCCATCTTTATATCGGATTGCTCAACGACGTGAGGTGTTCGTGGCAACGGTATTTCAATCTATCCCCCTTAATATTCAGTTTAGACGGTCCTTAGCAAGCAATCGTTGGGAAGAATGGCTCCGTCTAGTTAGGAGACTAATGGAGGTTCAACTTTCTCACCAACCCGATGGATTACACTGGAAGTTGACTAGATCTGGAGTATTTACAGTTAAATCAATGTATATTGATATTATTAATTCAAACTCCATTCCAACTTTCAAGGTTGTCTGGGCTGTTAAAGTTCCTTTAAAAATTAAAGTGTTTATGTGGTTTGTCCATAAACAAGTTATTTTAACAAAGGACAACTTGATAAAGCGTAATTGGACAGGACCTACTAGGTGCAGTTTCTGTGATCGGGATGAGACGATTAAGCATCTATTCTTTGATTGCCCGTTGGCCAAAGTTATTTGGCGGACGGTCCATATTGCTTTTAATATTACTCCACCGAATTCTGTCAACGCATTATTTGGGACATGGCTTAATGGGATTGAGCCTGACTTAGCAAGACATATTCGGGTTGGAGTTTGTGCTTTGTTGTGGACTATCTGGAATTGCAGAAATGATTTGGTTTTTAACAGAACATCACGGTTTCATTTTTTGCAGGTTATTTTCCAAGCTACAGCATTGATCCGTTCGTGGTCGCTACTCACTCCGATGGATGCCAGGGAGCATTTGGTTACTGGATCTATCCGTTGGGAGATGGTAGCTCAGGATATATTCAACCGGTTTGGATGGCGGTCATGTAATACGATAGGCAATTAGTTTACCTATCTATGTTTAGCCAGCCGGTTATGGCGTCTTTTCCTGGCTAGTTTGTGTATCTAGCCTTTTAGGCTCTGTGTGAGCTGTCTTTTTTCTTTTTTTTCAGTTGGAGACTTTGGAACCTTGTTGGTCCTTTTGTTTATTTGGTTAATAAGATGGTTGTAACGCCCCGGACACACCCGCCGGTGGTCGTTACTCCTGGCGGGATCTAGACTGGCCTCACAGATCAATACTAGTCTTTTCTGCGCACTTTGTCCTCACTCATGCGCACCCGGGAGCAACTTCCCGATCGGTCACCCATCCTGACATTACTCCAAGCTGAGCACGTTTAACTTTAGAGTTCTGTCCAAATGGGCTCCTGGAAAAGAAGGAATTCCTTATTGATATGAGTAGTCTATCATCCATAATAAGCCAGGCTATCACATACACCCCCACTCAGAGGAAACGACGTCCTCGTCGGGCCACAGGAACGTTCCCTCTTGACACAAACGTCTGTGCTTCCAGTCCAGTATATGTGCCATGTCGTGTGTCACGACGGGTCACAAACGTCATGAACAACATGACCACGCACCTGTCCGCAACCATCCGTGTAACCGCGAGGGTCGGCTCTGATACCAACTTGTAACGTCCCGGACACACCCACCGGTGGTCGTTACTCCTGGCGGGATCTAGACTGGCCTCAAAGATCAATACTAGTCTTTTCTGCGCACTTTGTCCTCACGCATGCGCAACCGGGAGCAACTTCCCGATCGGTCACCCATCCTGACACTACTCCAAACTGAGCACGCTTAACTTTGGAGTTCTGTCCAAATGGGCTCCCGGAAAAGAAGGAATTTCTTATTGATATGAGTAGTCTATCATCCCTAATAAGTCAAGCCATCACAATGGCCGTATGCATCACTCTGATGCAGAGGCCGGGGAGCACCCTTTTTCTAAAAAAAAAGGTTGAGGTGCAAATTAGGTGCATGTCAGGCTCACTTGATGATGTGCGACCGTGCAATCATGCTTTGACATGATGCTCTGTACAGTGGGTTGCATGTGGATTAGTTCGTCCGCACCCATCATGGTCAAGGTGCTAATAATTCCCTCATTAGCTATGATGGGATTTGATTTAGAGTAGATTACATCTCTCTCTCCCTCTCTCTCTCCGTGGGGGTACATACCAGCAGCATTTGGGCACAATCAGTGCCACCGTATGGGGATAACATTTTGAACATTCTTGCAATTGAAAATTTTAAACTAAATCCCCGCTACCAGGCACCCACCCAAACCAAAGTGCTGCTGCCAGAACGGACCAGTAGTGGGCGCACACCTGCATGCCCTAGTTGCTGTTTGTTTTTTGTTTTTTGTTTTTTTTGCTCGAGGACAATTTACACATTTTTCTCTCGCCCCTAGGTTTTTTTAAGAGAAGGCAAAAAGATTTGACTTTTCTATTAATTTAAAAGAAGAGAGCTATCCAATGAATTTAAAAAAAAAGGGCGAAAAAACCCGATATAACCCACCCATGAGCGTACTGCACACAAAGCCCCAAGCACTATAACCACATAATTGGCCCTTCCAATGCACAACAACTGCAACCCTCGACACTTGTACAACACGTCGAAACTCCTGACGAGAACGCCAACAGAGATAAAAACTGAGCATTCCTCGTCATGAAATCGTGGACGCCTTTCGAATGGCGCCACCCTTCTTACTTATGTTCCTTCTTGGTTTCTTCATGTTTGGTTTCTCCTTCAGGAGACAGACACTTATGTTGCTGGATCCAGACTGATCAGCCACCCATTTGTCAAGGAATTCGTAAAACTCATTGTATTTCTTGATGTAATTATCCTCAACCAAGAGACTCCTAGGAGCAGGCACAACCACACTGGGCGCATCGACATCATCAACAGGGACCACTGATACGACAATATCAACCACAGGAACCACTGACATGATGGACTTAGACGCCTCCGGTTACTCACATGACATATACGAAACATGCCTCTCACGTGAGGCCGCAGATGAGTCCACCTCCAAATGCTTCAGAGACAGAGGCGAACCAGGGCTTGGACATAGATCCTGAAGTTCGAGCATAATCTGCAGAACCGGAGCCACGAGCATGACCATGGACTTATCCTCCATGGTAGGCGACACGGGGGGACAAGGAAGACAACGACGATATGCTTGTTATCTTGCAGCGGATATGTGTTGGACACGCATAGATGGAAGGGGCATGCTATTATCGCAGAACGTTGGTTCAACCTCTCTCGTGGACCTTGCTTGCATGCATGCATGCATGGACAAGCCTATCCCGGCCGTATGAAGAGAAGAACCACGACACATGATCTGCATATATGAACGCATGCGATCTACGGAGTAGTAGTTAAAAGTTGAAGGTACCGCGATTGCTAGTAGGGTTGAACATGGCATACCGAAATCATGGAACATCGATCAAGAAGCTAGCTGATTGTGCCACCCACTAAATTTAACTAGATAACACCCCGCGCGTTGCTGCGGGAACTCTTAGTCTTACGCATATGGTAGATAAATTTGATCTTTCATCTTTTCAGTTCCTAGGATGCGCAAAAATTACAATACATGGTCAGCCATGATGCATTTTCATATTTCAGAAAGAAAAAAAGTCATTTTTATACCTGAAAGCGAAGAGACATTATGGGACAAAATAACATAACAGATCTACAATTCTCGAGAGTATTGAGGAAAGTGCCCATCTCATATCATTACCAAATCTTGCTGAAAATAGAAGCATAATCGTGTAAAATGGTCCCTCTGATTGCAGATGAACTTGAGCATTGATCTTTTATCGTGGTCGAGCTATTTACACATCAATCCTATTACTGAAAATCATGAGAAAAACGAAGACATATATATTGGCAATCAACAATTGTCTGAGACAAATGGAAAGAAAACCAAATAACTGTGAATATAAAAGGAGCATGACCCATCACCATGGATGTCGCAAGGACTCTGATGTGAAGGGTAATCTTCGACACATTTGCTGAACTTAAATAAACCGTATACTTCACTCATTGTGTTGTCTTCATTAACACAATATTGGCAGGTTTGGCGGATAATAGACCTCAATAGAACACTCCTCCCGGAAGTATAGACAAAACTTCTCTAAAGTGCAATAGAATAAACCCAATTCACAAATCTGAATGAGCTGCAACAGAATAGATCATTTTATCCTAACATGTAGTGGTTAACCTAATTGGTTAGTGATTCAAGATCAAGTGTAATATATCAATAACAACATTGACCTTCGGATTCCATGATCAATAAGAAATAGGGAAAGAGTCATGCCTTACTTGACGGCAATAATAGAAGAGCTCATCTTGCACATTGATATGAAAGCCCACAAATTGCGAAGGCCCTGATGATGTTGATTGACAGAACATGAGATACATGAGTAAATAAAAGAGTACAATAGATGCAAGCATAGCCCAGTTGAAAACAACCCCTCTTCTTCCTCTCCCAATGCACGGCGCGCCGCCCAGATTGTATTGCTCCATGACGGGCCAAGGGGGAAGGCGTTGAGGGGCTGTATGATGGGAATCGGGAAGCTCGTTGGTTGTAACTTGTAGCTGATGGCTCAGGGACTGATTATGGATGGCAACTGCGGCTGGACGAAGCCGATGAGGACGGTCGGAGAAGGCCGGCAGGGCAACCCGCCCGATGAGGGGCGCCGGCGAGGTGCTGCTTGAAGGTGCAACATCAAGGTCCATCTTGGCGTGAGGATGAGGTCGTGCGCCGAAGATCTACTCTGGCGGCTGCAAGTCGATTGGGAAGATATATATGCGGGCCGCGGACCCGTCTGTTCATTGGACATAAATTTTGGTGGGGGATCTGAGATGATGCATCTAGGTGGAAGAGGAAACGCTAAGAGATCTCAAACGATAATGGACCTTGAGTCGACTGTTACGCTTACGGTGCTGCCGGCTGAGCACAGGAAAAATAGAGAAAATAAAATAAATGATGATGTGGCATGTGTGATGAGGTGGACAGGCTGCATGTTAAGATAAATAGGGTAGTGGGGGTGAATCTCTTAGATATATCGGATTTGGGTACCACTCCATCGGAAACGTAAAACCAACCACTGTTCCACACACAAAAAATGCCGTCCACTAGGGATTATTTCAACGCTCCAACAAAAAAGAAAGCGGCCGGAGAGAGCGAGAGTGCTCTCACGAGTTTGTGGGCCCTACGGAATGTCAGAGCAAGCCTCCCCTCCCACCCGTGGCGGCCAACCAGCTGAAACCAGTCTAAAGAAACGCAGCTTGGACGAAGGAACGGGTGGATCTTCGTCGCAGCTTATACCCTCTTATTTACGCTATGCATAAATAGGTACTGTAATATATTTATTCTTACAACATTTTATCCCAGTCCAAATCGGCTGCTACTAGTAATTTTGTTCACTCTGTCTCTGATCTCTCTCCTAGGCTCCTAGCAGCTGCAGATCAGGTACTGGGGTAGTGTGCAGTGCGCTGTCACCAGCAATATAGTACGAATCATTCGGTACTAATGCACAGCCAAAGTATAGTAAATGAAAACATTAGGCAGAGAGAGGACACCTAAGCATGACATTAGTTTAACGTGCCCAGATCACATTTTTTATAGTTCCTGTGTGCAAATTGCATCCGCGGTAGAGCTTTTCTTATTCTGTTGTCACGGGAACCCAGGGGAATGTCGGTCACTTGTTCTTTGTTTGCTTGCTGTTTGATCGATCGTGAGGGGGATGTTTGTTTGTTCCTTTTGTTTTTTGGTGCTATGCTAATGTATTGCAAATCACAATCAGCTTGGGGCCATCACTTGAGATTAGGTGACTTTGAAATGCACAGATGGAAGCTTAGAATATGTTGATACTTGTCTCCTCGGCAATTGCTGGGGGCACACCATGCATCATCTATATGTGCAATCTTGGGCTTTTCGTTGTGCCAACTAATTAATATGGATTGGAGGGAGTAGTATTACTTTCAGGTGAGGCATCTATTCAAAAAATACGACATCAAAATTGTGGTGGATTTTATTCCCAAAAGTAGTAAAAAAATGTTGTGGATTTTGGCCAAACCATTAAATATAAGTTGCAGGTTATAGCAAATTGCCATTATCTGGTTCAGAATTTTCATAGAGTTGTAGAAGACACGTAAATGTAACTTATCAAGCTATAACAAATTAAGTACGCTTGTTGTCTATTCGGTCGGTAGACTGCAAAATTTTGAATATCCCATACAGTAAAAATATCGATACAAGGACAGCGATCGGTGCAATGCTAACAATTTTTAAAATTTTCACCATCAGATGGGCTTTACAATAATACCGAAACGCATCACACAAACATTCCTTCCTGATGCATATTTTAGTGATATAAGTACACTAATTAGGGGACAGCCAAATCTATTTGACAAGGCCCAGTGATATCGATGCGTCATCCTTCACCATTTTAATTTTAATTTTTGGCGGGGATGGGGAATCATCCCCACCATGTGGCAAGGCAAAGAAAATGGATGGCCCAAAGGAAGGGATTGGTTCCTGCTGCCAAGAATCTCACACGCATCCCTAAGCTGTATACTCATCTCCTCATGCATGCCATTGCCACGGCATATATAATTGGGTGCTTGCATGCATCACATGGAATGCCAACTCCATCCATGCCCTAATGATGAAACAAAGATGCCCTAGATAAAAAGAAATCAAGGACCTGTCACTCGGTGGGCACCAGATCTACGAGCAGGATGGCCAATTCAACTACTACTATCAAACACACACACACACACACACACACACACACACACACACACACACACACACACACACACACAGATGCATGTGCCTTGCTAATTATTAGAGGTGATTACTGTAGAATACTAATATAAGTGATGATAATCTTCTAGGAGTTTGTAGAGAGAGAGAGAGAGAGAGAGAGAGAAAGCGAGGGGGTAGCTACTACTAGGCAGGCTTTTGTTAAGGGAAGGGACCCTGGTGTGGGATTTTGATCTTGACCGCTGTCTCTGGGTTTGCTTCCTGAAGAAGGATGCCCTGTCTACCAATTATGGGTAGGGTTAGTTACACGGCCTCTTGGCCAGCATGCATGCATGTTGAGTTGTGTGTTTGGTTAAGCGTGATCTGTTCTTGTCTCCTTTCACTTTCTAGTATCATTCTTGTGTCATTCCTTCTTCTGTTATTGATGGTCTAGCTTTGCCAATGCACAAAATTAAGGAATTACCATCTTGATCTTGAAATGTAAGCACAAGATGCATAAACCTTGATTTTTGAAATAAATAGATTGAGCAAACCTTTAAAATCCAAATGGGGTTGATTGATTTATGATCTCTGAAGTTGGGATATCATCTCCCAATTAAGACTTTGAGTTCGGTACCAAGCATTTTTTATCGCCCACATCTGATACTGATATATGGTACATGGCACCAACACGCAAACGTATAGAATGCCCGCCTATTTGGTGGCGTCTTCATTCAATCAATTAAGAAAGCCCATTCTTGTCTCTTAGTTGTCGTCACGTATATATATAGCGTGGACGCTTGGTTGCGTTTTCCGTTTGATGATTCATTCATATATAGTATACGGTCGGATCATCGATTACATAACAACATATTCCCTCCGGTCTTTTTTACTCTGCATATTAGGTTTGTCCGAAGTCAATCTTATCCAACTTTGACCAAGTTTATATAAAAGATTATAGACATTCACATAACAACATCAATATCATTAGATTCATCTTAGAATATATTTTTATATTATATTTATTAGATATTATAGATGCTAATAATTTCTAATATAAATTTGGTCAAACTTAGCAAAGTTTGACTTTTGGCAAATCCAATGTGCAGAGTAAAAAGGACCGGAGGGAGTATGAAAATGGCCACTGACCAAAAATCTCACTTTACTACTTGTAGCTAGGGTTAAACTTTATTCTGGTGAGAATGAGAATAATCTAGGGAATGCATGGAAGTTGCCAAGGCCTGTACATGCATGTACGTAAGTTGCAATCCGAATATATTCCATAGATGAAAAGACGGGATGATTTTCAAGAAGCTAGTAGTACGTAGCAGTACTAGCTAGCTCTTGGTTTGTTTCGTCCAAAAGCATGCACCGACGTTTGGTTGAGATTGGCGATGGAGCTAGGGAGGTCAGATCGATGGTGACTAGTTAGTAGTTTTGGTTGAGATTGGCGATGGAGCTAGGGAGGTCAGATCGATGGTGGCCATGAAAAGAAGGAAACGTACGTTTTGCTTTGTTAACGACGTACGTAGAGTAGGCACGCACGCACGCACGTACCCGGCGGCCCCTATGGCTGGCTATGGGGGAGAGAGGGAAATATATTCTTGGCTTGTGGAGGGGGGAGAGGTATGTATGGAAAGAAGAGAAGGCATCCGATTCCCGATCGATCCATCCATCCATCAGAGATCCGATCGAGCGATGCGTTGGTTGGCTGGGGGTGGGGGTGGGGGGGCTCTCGATCGACAAACGAATGTCGGCTGCGCGCGGTCGGCATCCGTGGAGTAGCTATCTTACCTAGTAGCAGTCCCGTCTCATGATCGATGGCGTACGTCCATGGCTGCCTGGGTCATGCCCCTGCCATGCATGCAACGCAACCACCGGTGGAATCCAACGTGGCGGCCACACAACTGACATGGTTCATCATCTTTTCTTCTTGTTGTTTTCGGCGAATACTGATCCACAAGGCACCAAGTCACAAGCGCAGACTCAACAAGTTCAGAGATTCAGCCCAACTCACTTTGGTTAGCCGCTTTCAGAGGGAAAATTCAGCCTAATTAGGCTATTATTACAGTAGAGTAGGAGTTTTTATGGGCACTATTAGCACAGTGATCATGTGGTGTGATTCTTGATTTCTTTCCGTCTTGTTTTTCAGGTACGTCAACGGATTTTAACATGATGCCCAAATGAAAAATGTTGTATACTAGGTCAAACAGTCTGCCCAGTTCGCAGCCGGTTTCACCGTTGCCTTCATGTTCATATTGACGAGGGCGTAGCATCCCATAACTCTTGGAGAAATCCTACTCGCCTTACTACATGATTAGATTAGACTCCATTGAAACTTGGCGACGCTCTGCCTGGTTGTACGTAGTACTAGTACAGGAGCAGGATCGAGTGTTTGACCTGAGAGGCAAGAAGCAATTAATATGCGTAACGCCCAGGCCCTTGGACGACGGACGCAAATTAACGCAAAAGCGTTGATGCTCCACCCACCTTGATGAATCAAGTCTCAGGAGATGGACAATTCGAGCAGTTGAGTAGCCCTCCAACCGGCTTTTGCAGCCAGCAATCTGTTAACTGTTTCCATCAAATTAAGAATCGCTGTGGTTGGGACTTGGGCGTACCTCAAGTCTCTGTCCACGAAACTGAAGCTGAAATGATGCATGCAGATGCAGGTGTATAACCAACAGGAGGAGGAGCTAGCCTGGACGTACTACTGTGAAAGTACTAGTACGTGCTGTATGTAGCGTCTGAATTCGCGATTGATCACGCAGACGCGCGCAGGAAGGAGGAGTCGGCGTCACTAAATAATGGCGGTATCCTATCCAGGCGAAACGGGCGGCCGCGCATCCACAAGGCCGGCGGAGGAAGGCTGGGCTTACATTACATGAGGGTCTCGATAAGAGATAGAAGGACAGGTCGAGCGAGGACGTAGTACGCATCCACGTTGAGTAGCGCAGGGCCACATGACATGATCGATGGAGCGACGTCTCGCCAAGCACCACGACGATGATTGCCGGCCGGGCCGGTTGGTTGGCGCAGGATGGGCAGAGACTCAGAGACAGGTTGGCCATGGCCTCTTGGCTCTTGCTTGCCGATCCGTCGGAGGTGAGTTAAATTACTGTTCTGACCCTTAAGGCAAACTAAATCCCGATTTGACCTCGTTCCAAAAAAAAATTCGTTTCTGACCTTTTTCGGTGACGCCAAGGTCCCTGGCGTCTGGATTACGAAGCAGACGCCACGGTCCCTGGCGTCTGGCCCCTGGCCCGCACTGCCCGCCTGCCCGTTGACCTGCTGACGTGGCAAAGGGGCCAGACGCCAGGGTCCCTGGCGTCTGGCCCCGGTAAGTGGATAACCCCACCGGGAGAGTGTGTGGGTCCCACCCCACACACTTTCCCCAATCCAGCCCGAGCTTGAAGAAGAGCTGCTGCCTCCCCACTCTCTCTCACCCCTCAAGCTCCCCCTCAAATCCTCTCCAAAAGGTACATCCCTTAGGTGGATCTTTCCATCACTTTGTTGCTCTTGTTAATCTCTCCCAAATCATCCAATTATTTTTTGTTAAGTCTTGTCCTTTTGGTTGCATTTTATACATGTTGGTGGACCCTAGTTCATGTTTTCTCCCCCTTATGTTAGTGTGAATGGCTTGGTTAACTTTGATAATATAGTGCTATGCATGGTGTGTAGTAGGAATATATGTTTGTTGAGTAGAAAGATTGGGGGTTAGGGTTAGTTAGTGATTAGGGTTAACTTTGCTTAGTGTGTTAATTAGTGATTAGTGATACTTTTGTGGTCATCACCAATAATTTAGTGTTGATATGATTTGGATATAATAAGATGTATTTGGATAAACACCAATTCTCATTGAGGTCTTAAATGCATTCATGTAATTTTTAGATGGAGAGACTTGTTAATGTTCATTACATTGACAAGGAGGCATTCTTGAGTAACAATGCCGACACGGGTGAGGAACCATTGGTTTTTGATAGAAGCCCTAGCTATGAGGATGTTGTTGCAAAAGTGAGACAAGTCTTGAAGTGGATGGACACCAATGTTGATGTTAAGTTAATAGGAAGGTATGATGTTGGAGTTGGAGCCAAATCTCGCTTGAAAAGTATGCCTATCACCTCGGATTTGCATTGGGATGTATACAAGGAAAAAGTATCCCAATCGGAAGACAAGTCACTTGAATTGTTTGCCACCACTGAATCTCCTCGGTTTACCTTTGATTTGAACCGGCATGTCTCTTCCCCAATGGATGACATGAGCGAGAGGACAATGGTGCCACTTGTTGAGCATAGGGTTGTGGTTGATGCCCCCAATGTTTATCCCCCACCATGTCCCCGTGTACCAACTATCAAAGCAAATGAGGTTGAGTTGTATGCCCCCAATGCTTCTAGCCAACCACCAACTAGCCAAGCAAATGAGGTTGAGTTGTATGCCCCCAATGCTTCTAGCCAACCACCAACTAGCCAAGCAAATGAGGTTGAGTTGTATGCCCCCAATGCTTCTAGCCAACGACCAACTAGCCAAGCAAATGAAGTTGAGGTGATTGCTAGTGACGGAGTAATTCAAGAGGATGAAGATGCTTATGATGACGAGAAGAGCAAGAAGAAGGGTTTCATGGCAATGATGTTGGTGACTTGGATGTGTACATAGCGCAAAAGGACATGGATCGTGACTTGCCTTTTAGGCGTCAATATGCGTATGACTCGGATGACGAGGGTCCAGTTGAACAGTTGGACGAGGATGGATTCACAAAGGAGGAGAACCAAATCCACTTTGAGCTGACGGGCTTACAAAAAAGAACTCACTTATTTAAAGATCTCGGCCTTGCCCATAAAGCTGTTGTTGGCGGTGGAATGAGAATGACGGCGATTGAGCCAACACCATGCCCGGATCCAGGAGAACCAAGGGTGGAGAATGAGGACGAGAATGCTTATTTGAAGAAAGGATTGAAGTTTTTGAGCTTGCCTATGCTGAAGTTTTGGTTGGCTGACTATGCCATTCGAAACCATAGGCCAATTTATGTTGAGCACTCCGACATGAAATTGCGTTACACCGTGGTGTGTGAGCAAAAGGAATGCACATGGAAGGTTCGTGCAAGAAAGCTTAAAGAAACCGAAGAATGGGTGTTAACAAGTTGTGATACCACTCATAGATGCAAACCGCCATCGAAACGACTTAGAAAGACACACCGTCAACTCACATCTGAGTATCATGGATACAAATGGATGAAAGACATAGCCTTTGATCCCACTGTGAAAGTGAGGTTTCTCATGCGGACGGTGAAAAAACAATTTGGTTATGAAGTCAAGTATGGGAAGGCATGGAAGGCAAAGGCAAATGCTATTAGGATGTTGTACGGTGGTTATGAAGAAGCATACAACCAGCTCCCAAGGTTGTTGGCCGCCATTGCACATAGGAACCCGGGCATGTTTCATGTGGTCGAGGATCACGAGGGAGTGTTCCACCGTGCCTTCTGGAGTTATGGACAATATGTGGAGGCGTTTCAGCATTGTCGTCCGGTCTTGTCTATAGATGGCACGTTCTTGACCGGTAGATATAAGGGCACACTAATGGTAGCAATGGCGCACTCATCAAACGACAACGTGTTGCCATGTGCATTTGCTTTGGTGCCTTCCGAGCACCAAGACAACTGGGAGTGGTTCATGGGTCATGTTAGGCACAACGTGATTGGGGCTAGGGAGGTATGCATCATATCGGACCGACATCATGGCATACTCAAGGCAATGGACATTGTTATTCCAGGATTTCCAAAGCTTCACCACAGATGGTGCATGAGGCATTTCGTGGCCAACTTTTACCGGGCATGTAAGAGCAAGGAGCTCAGCAAAGACCTTACCCATGTATGTGTGGCCTTCACCACCCAAGGTTTCGATGCTCGTTACAACAAACTCTCTGCAGCGGTGAACGAAGGGGGAAAAGACTTCTTAACTAGGAATTTAAGTGAGAAGCACAAGTGGGCACGCGCTCATGACGATGGTGGTTGGCGATATGGCGACATGACGAGCAATCTCGTAGAATGTTTCAACAATGTGTTGAAGGGTGCTCGTGCTTTGCCGGTGACTGCAATAGTGGAGTACACCTTCTTCAAGCTTAATGAGTACTTTCAGAGGCATTCTGAAGAGACTGCAAAATGGATAGGTGAAAAAAAGGATTATCCGGAAAAGGTTGATGAATGGTTGCAGTTACAAGCAAGCAAGTCTTCACGACAACAAGTTATCGTATTCGATAGACTTGAAATGATCTATCAAATTGATGAGCCAGGTGGCACAACACGAGATGGTAGACAATATGGTGGTGCTGCATTCGAGGTGAAACTGAAGACTCGGTGGTGCCAGTGCGAGAGGCCTAGTAAGTATCATTGGCCATGCTCGCATTTGATAACGGCGGCGAAGGCGAGAAACATACATGTTAATGATGGAAAAACCGTGAGGATGCAAGAGTTCCATGTGGAAGCTACTAGGTTGACATGGGCGCCAAGATTTCAACCTTTCTTGGACCAATGCCTGAGTACCATGGCCCTCATATTAGGCCAGACCCTCTTCTGAAGGTGGAGACGAAGGGTAGAAGGAGAACTAAGAGGTTCAGGGGTGATATGGATGACCTGGCTGGATACACTGGCATGAAACAATTTGGTAGCGGTCATTTCATGGAGGCTCCTGACATTATCAACTGTGGGGTGTGCGGTGAAGGGGGACACAATGAGCGGACATGCAAAAAAAAGAAAACCAAAAAAAGAAAAACAAGTCGTGGAGGCGGCACCGATGGTGAAAGAGGTGGAAGAGGTGACGGTGGTGGTGGTCGAGGAAGAACGAGTGTCAGAGGTGGTAGTGGTGGTCGTAGAGGGAGCACAAGTGCTAGAGGTGCTAGTGTTCGTAGAGGGAGCACAAGTGCTAGAGGTGGTGGTCGAGCAGGCACAAGTGCTAGAGGTGGTCGTGGTCGAAGAGGAAGCACAAGTGCTAGAGGTGGTCGTAGAGGAATGGTTGATAATGGATCGGCCTTCGGTTATTTGTTTAATCCAGATGGTTGATCTAATAATAATGGTATATTATTTGTTCATACAATTCCTAGCATTTATGCATTTGCTCTCTTAATGTCTTGTGCTAACAATTGTTCTTTTTGTAGGCATGGCTTCATCCGGTTCCAGGACGAGGCCACCGTGCGCGGACCAAGAGGACATGCCGAAGACGTGGTTGGAGGCCAGTTTGGACAAGAAGAAGGAGAAGGATGTGCCCACACCACCATGTTGGTGTGGTGATGTTTGCAAGCTGAAGGTGTCCACTGACCGCAACAAGTCATGGACAGAAGGTAGAAGGTTTTTCGTGTGTCCCAACTGTGCACATGATCGTCGAAGGCCAACTAACGCATATGACATACCACCGGTATGTTAGGTGTACATATAAAAAACATCAACAAGTTGTCACTCATATGTCTAACAAAATCATGGTTTATATGTAGTCCCCTCCTCCACTTTGCAAGTACTTCACTTGGATAGATCACGAGGTACCAAAAGATATCCAAGAGGACCAACGTGCAGATTGGTTACGGAGGCAGCGCCTATTCGA
Source organism: Triticum dicoccoides (assembly GCF_002162155.2). Lineage (NCBI taxonomy): Eukaryota > Viridiplantae > Streptophyta > Magnoliopsida > Poales > Poaceae > Triticum > Triticum dicoccoides. The sequence continues at coordinate 433,072,401 of NC_041382.1, forward strand.
GGAGTCCTATGCACGGGGATTGGAGCGGGAGCGTCGTGAGAAGGAGGCTCGTGAGCGCAAGAAGCGTGAGCAAGAGAGGGCACGCAAAGAGAAGGCGGCTCGTCAAGAAGAGAGGGCAAGCAAACTTGCAAGGGCTCGCGATGCACGAGAGGAGGACGAGGCACGTGACAAGAAGGGAAAGTGGCCCCGGACTACTCAGTAGACAAATGGAAAGGCACCGGCGTCGATGATGAACTGTCGAGACTTTGTTTAATGTATGAACTTATTATTCGAGACCTTGTGTGGTCATGAACTATTTCTGTCATTCGAGACTATTTGAGATTATGTGCAAACTATGTTCGTCATTCGAGACTAGTTGATATGCTTTGTTCATATTTTTGGTTGAGAGTAGCATGCTTTGTTCATATTTAACAGTGTTTGCTAGTTGTTGCTAAGCAAAAACTTTAACAAGTTGTGTGCAAAAACACCAGGCCCACACCCAGACGCCAGGGTCCTTGGCGTCTGCCTCCCACACCCAGACGCCAGGGTCCCTGGCGTCTGCCTCCCACACCCAGACGCCAGGGTCCCTGGCGTCTGGCTTGCTTTGCTCACGCAGGTGACCAGACAGGCCGTCTGGTGTGTCTGATGGACACCCAGACGCCAAGGTCACTGGCGTCTGCCTCCCACACCCAGACGCCAGGGTCCCTGGCGTCTGGCTTGCTTTGCTCACGCAGGTGACCAGACAGGCCGTCTGGTGTGTCTGATGGACACCCAGACGCCAAGGTCACTGGCGTCTGCCTCCCACACCCAGACGCCAGGGTCCCTGGCGTCTGGCTTGCTTTGCTCACGCAGGTGACCAGACAGGCCGTCTGGTGTGTCTGATGGACACCCAGACGCCAAGGTCACTGGCGTCTGCCTCCCACACCCAGACGCCAGGGTCCCTGGCGTCTGGCTTGCTTTGCTCACGCAGGTGACCAGACAGGCCGTCTGGTGTGTCTGATGGACACCCAAACGCCAAGGTCACTGGCGTCTGGTGTCCAGAAAGCATTCCTGTCTAATGGATAAGATTCGAGTGGATAAGATTTTGGGCCCACCTCTACCCCTCTCATCCATTCATCTCCACCTCTACCCCTCTCATTTCACTCATATCCACCCACTCTCACCTCTAGCCCTGCCAACGTCACTCCCTCGTCCAGCACCCTAACCCCCCCCCCTCAGATCTCTCACAAATCGGTCCGGTTTCACCGTTGGATCTTCAGGATTTCGAGACTAGAAGGTAAATCAACTCCACCCCCATTTTTTGATTGGTTTAATTTATCATACTTTTGTGAAAACCCTAGTTTGTTTTCCTCTTGGTTTAATGTATCATAGGTTAGCTACTAAGAGATTTGTGTGCTGTAGATGGCTAACGAAACTCAGTGGGTGCTTAGCCCTGTTGTTCATGTGCATGGCTTGTCTCCATGTATTGTGCAAGTTAGTCAAGTGGACCTCACTTTCGATTGGTTGAAGACTAAATTCATGTTGAAGCAAGGGTTGAAGAAAGAGGATTTTGTGTACTACGTCAGCAGGAGGAAGTCAGATGGCCCCGGGGAAAGAAAATTGGTTGACATAACTGATGATGACAAGATTCAAGAAATGCTGGAAGAATGGAAATGGAAAAGGGTTGTTGACTTGCATTGCTACAGGAAACCGAGTTATATGTGATGTTCATGTCGTTTCAACCATCGTGGTCATGAACTACTTATGTCATTCGAGACTATTTGTGTAATTTGAACTATGTTTGTAATTTGCATTGTATCGTAGACCATCGTGGTCATGAACTAAGTTTGTAATTTGAACTATGTTTGTCATTTGTCAACTATAGTGTTATGAAAAGACTATGCAATGCTTATGTATGTATGTTATTCGAAACTACAAGTGAAAAGACAAAACTACAAGTGAAAAAGCAAGTATTGTCTGCACCAGGACCAGACGCCAAGGACCCTGGCGTCTGGCTCCCCTGCTTTACCCTGTTTCTGGTGTCAGTAGACTGCCAGACGCCAAGGACCCTGGCGTCTGGTCCCCTGACATACAGCCAGACGCCAAGGATCCTGGCGTCTGGCTCCCTGTGCATATAAATGACTAAATACAGATTTCATCATTCATGTCAGACATTCATATAAACATTCATTTAAATGACTAAATCACAGGAAACAACAATTACCATAAATCACATCATTCATTCATGTCAAACATTCATAGCAACTTCACGAATCCGGTACAACTTAATTCGAACGGCAACAAGTTCATGGAAAGAAACGACAACAAGTTCATGGAAAGAGACTACACCAGGTTCGTCGAAACAAACTAGAACAAGCTCATTGAAACAAACTACAACAAGCTCACTTCTTCCTTCCTCTCTTCACGATATCTGCAAGTGTATGCTCCTCCTCTTCGCTAGCCTCATGCTCCTCCTCTTCGCTAGCCTCCTCCGCCTCTGCATCAATGTTGGACTTATATCTTTGCATTCCCGCAGGCATAAATTGATGAGGATACTCCGGACTATGGAATTGAGTGTTCCATGTCTTCTTTCTACCTTTCTTGCCCGGTGTCTTAGCTATGGCTTTGCCTTTTCTAGAGCGGGCATTGCCTTGTGTCGGTTGTGTAACCTGTGATGGTTGTGGAGCATCAACATCATACTCATGATCCTCTTGATGTGTTGCATCATACTCATGCTCATCATGATGTGTTGGCTCCTCTTGATGTGCTGGCTCCTCTTCATTGACCTCCTCCTCTATGTCCTCTTCGTTCTGGACATAACGCCGTTTATTAGCTCTGGCGGCGCGGCTACCTGGTGCATACACGTCACTGGACTTAGCACCATGGCAAGAAAGCATAGTTGCCATCTTATGGAACCGCTTCTTGAACTTCTGCGACAACACAAAAGATGCTATGATATGAGATCCAAATAACTAATCCGCGAAAAAAACTTTTATAATATATTGCGACTAACCTCCATCGTGCTCCTAAGAGTCCTCTCAGATAATGCACCACCAGCTGGATGACTCAGTGCAACATTGGCATCGTTGACGCACAGAAGCAACTCTCTGCCCTGCAATTCATGAACACACCAAACTTATGTATTTGAAAGAAGACAACATGATGCAAGTATGTTAGAATAGGTCAAACAGACTACCATTTCGTCATGCATCGGTGCGTAGTCAACATGAGCCCCTCTGGTGTCTCTCACAGCCGTGTTGAAGGTATGATAACCTTCTGCAGTCTCCGGGTCTTCAGACACCAACTCCGACCACTCCTCGTGAGTCCAACCTGGCTTCAGCTTTAACCGGTAACGATCCGCATACCACACTTGATACTTCTGATATGCTGACTGATTGTGAGGTCTATTCTCTGATTGCACTAACGCGTCTCTTTGATTCCAAATTTCTATCCACGCACGGTGTTTGTTTGCCCAATCCGATATATCCTGATTGTTCCTTCGATCGAACCTACAAATGATGCACGGGACAAAGCATTAGCAAACACTGACTTATTCAATGCTCTACTACATACTCAAGGCATGCTTGCTTACCGATGCAGAGATAGCATTTCCTCCTTGCTCTCCTCAATTGGAATACCTTGTCTTTTTCCAAATTGTCTTGCCACACGGTCTACAAAGTGCCACTCGACTGCGAAGAAGCATATCATTGGGCACCTCGCCCGCCAAAGATGGCTATCACGCGTGCACATCTCATTAAGATCAAAGTCACGATCTTCCACATAAGGCAACCAATGTACCTGCAAAACAAAGAGATACATTGTTAGCTACATACATAAGTTTCATTCTTGACTAAATTTTATCTCATCGAACTTCTCATAACCTGCTCAGCAGTCAAGGTGTCCAGCTCGTTCATATAGCACTTGTATCGCACATGCGAGCTTCCTGTGTACACTGTCACTTGTTCCCAATAGTAAGCAAGCGTAGGGCGCCGATATGGATCATCATCATGCAACCCATCATGATTACCCCGTGGGTTTGCCATGAGGGGGTTCTTCAAATCGGGCCGTCCAACCGGGATCCGCTCCCACATCCACACGGATAGGCTCCAAACAAACCCAGACAATGAGGATGTACCTCCCTTCCTCCGACACGCCAAGTCAAGCTGCAATCAAACAAACATGTTAGATATGGAGGCGCATGACAAATGCAAAATAATTGGTTGCAAATATCTCTTACCTGACGATACAAGTATGCTAGTGCGGCCGAACCCCAGCTATACTGGGTATCCCAGTTATTAAGTGGCTCCAAGAACATCCAGAGGGCTGAGTTCCCGGTTGCATCTGAGAAGACTACCTTGGTTAGTACATACCAAAGATAGGCCCGCGCGTACTGCTGCACAACCACGTCATTGGCATCTTGAGGGCACGGGTTGGTGTTTCCTCTGACCAGTTTTAGCCAAGAATGCCTCACTTTCGCTGTATCGGCCTTGCCTTCCTGAGGGCCCTCGGGCTGAACGCCAATTAAATCGGCAGTCCGTTCTCGCCAATTACCCACGCTGACACGACCGGTAACAGCTTGTCCATTGATAGGAAGGCCGCTTATCATAGCCATGTCCTGTAGGGTCATCGTCATCTCCCCACATGGAAGGTGGAAGGAGTGAGTCTCCGGCCTCCAACGATCCACAAGTGCGGTCAGCGCCGCGTGGTTCACCGGCGGAGCGCGTCGCTTAAACTGCAACACGAATGGGAGAAGACCCAATCTCCGAATGTAAGGCTCATACCGCGGGTCGTAATCAAAGTCATCAGCGGAATGACCCCTCATGCGCATAGCAACTACAACCTGCAAATAAAGTGATGTTTTAATAATCAATACAAGAACACAAATGAGAAACAATGAAAATTGACCCAGTCTTGCTTCTTACCTGTCCATTTTCAATGGCACGAGCACGATGCTCCTTATCCCACTCATCGATTAATCCGTCATACCAAGGTCCATCACCATCCGCCATCCTACAAAAAAATTTCACAAACATCTATGAATACATGAACAATATCAAACAATTTCCTTCTCCAAGTTTATTCCATATGAAAACACCATTCTTCTCAAACATAACCACATCATTTCTTTCTTCTACATATGCAAACATATCATCTAGAGTACCAAATTTCACCATCAAATATATTTCATTATCATCATCCGCCATTCTATTGAACAAATCATGTCACACACAATAAGAAAATTTCATCATCTCTTTTGCATAAATTTTTTTGCCAACAATAGGATTATCTACACATACACACATCATCTATCAAACCAAATATAGTATGCCAAAGTCTATTTTACATACACAAATCATATATTCATCACCCCTCTTAATTCAAAAAAAAATCCTATGGACAACATATACACAAAACCGAATTGATTTTACCTACATGTTCAACTACACATCATCTACTGCATACCTAATCATCTATCAACTACACAAAATTTTCTAAAAATAAGAAACCATCTACTCATCTAACATCACCTAGTGTTGAATAATGCATCCAACCAAAGAGGGGAAAACAAAAAAAAATTGGAGGGAATGGGGGAGAATACCTCAAAGAAGCTTGGGGGGGTCCGATCTGTGAGTTTGAGGGGTTGATGGAGTAGATCAAGGGGGGTGGTGGTGGGAGGGAGAGAAGGGGCGAAGAACAGAGCCCTCTGTTCGTCGTGCGCCGCCAGGAGAAAGATGGGGATGGGTGGGCTGGCCCGCGCGGTTATCCACTTACCGGGGCCAGACGCCAGGGACCCTGGCGTCTGGCCCCTTTGCCACGTCAGCAGGTCAACAGGCAGGCGGGCAGTGCGGGCCAGAGGCCAGACGCCAGGGACCGTGGCGTCTGCTGCGTAACCCAGACGCCAGGGACCTTGGCGTCACCGAAAAAGGTCAGAAACGAAAAAAAATTTGGAACGAGGTCAAATCAGGATTTAGTTTGCCTTAAGGATCAGAACAGTAATTTTGTCCGTCGGAAGTCGGACGGTGCAAATAAAGCTCCCGGTCAGTCAGTCCCAGACTCCCAGCTAGCGGGGGACACCACTTGGACCTCCGGCGAGGCGAGGCATTTGACCATGCTACTCTACATTTGAAGAGGCTTTGTCCTCAACGATAACCGGCTAAAAACTGCAACTCTCACGTCTCTAACTGACTGGGCCACGCCTACGTGCGTAAGTGTAAATTCCCGGCTCAGCCACTGCACTAGACCAGTAATTCGATCGGTTCGGTGCAACTGCACGGGACATGCCAGAGCATCCTAGCCCTAGCCCTCGCGGCTAGCGCACAAACACACAGTGGTGGCACTGACCGGCCGGCCACCGCGCAGGCCTTAGGACCACGCGTGCATGGCCGATGGATCACAATGTCAACGACAGGCCGGTCCATGGCCATGGGGGCGTGCAAGTAGAGAGACAGATACAGGTCGGTAGGTAGGTAGGTCGGTAGGTTGGTAGCTGCATAGCGTCAGTCAGTCAGTCCGTCCGTCCGTCCGTCCATCATCAGGGGCCAGCCCAGCCAACAGCCATGTTTTGGATCCGGCCAAAACCTCCCCTCCACCGTCGATCAGAACCTCCACAAGGCCGGTGAGGTTTCAGAGGTCCGAACAGGAACAGGGAGGAGAGCGACAGGTCGTCATGAGGGGCCATGGCCACCTTCCCGTCAGATCGCTAGCTAACTGCATGCAATGCACTGGAAGGTGAGCATCGTCAGACAGATAGATCTGCTGCCTTACGGACGCGCGCCATGCATGGTAAATAAGTCTTGGCTCCATCCACCGCACCGCACTTTGTACGGGTTTCGGTTTCGCCATATGCTCAGCGTGCTCAGCTACTCATCATGCATCGCCATATGGTGATGGTACCGCCGATCCATGCATGGCCGATCCTGTGGTACAAGAAAATGTATGGCTGGGACCAGGGATCTAATTATTAGTTGCGGTAGGGCCGGTCTCTTCACGCATGCGCATTATTATGCCTGCTAATGCCTGGTAATGCTGGAGTTAATCAGTGAAGTAATTATCGGCCAGGTTGACCGCCTCTTGCTGCCAAAGAACCTGGCTGGAGAAGGGGCGAATTCAAATTTCAAGTATCGACTTGAACTCGTGCTAAGAGTCATACCCTAGCTGACCGACTACGGTCAAGCCTCAAGTCCTAGACTACAAAGGCTTCTGGGATAGGGCATGCGTGTGTGCATTCATAGGAATGAGTGTATGTGTATGTGTATGAGCGTTTGCATCTGTACTATGTTATTAAAAAAAACTAGGATCATGCCGTGCTCAACATCCGACCTTTGGTAATGGGTCAAATGGCGCAATATCCTTTGTTGTTGTCCGGCGGATGTTAATATCTTTTACAACAAGAAGGTTGCCCATAGTTAAGCTCGACAGTGTGAAGATTTACCGGTTTCATCTATCAAATATGCTCAAAGAGATAGGATGTGCATTTGTAAGCTAAGTGCTAGTATGTGTTGTTGAGTGTACTCGTTTACACCGTGTTTGTAAAGAAAAAGGTTTCGGCTATATAAGGTGACCTCCCCACCCTCCAGCTATTTATAAGGGTGTGTGTTTATGGGTGTATGCGTTTGTACTATGTTTCTACAAAAATTTCAACGGCCCCCCTCATAACGATGGAAGACTAACATGTGTAAGTAAAAGATGATAACAATTTGCACTATGATTCCTTCGTCTTTATCAAATTTGGGTTGCTCAGCAAGTATCCGGTTCCTGAAAAACGATATTAGTGTTAAAATGGTCTTCATAACACTATAATGGAACCGTTTGCATGTAACAATCTGAAATGTGCTATTAAATTGATTGCCAAAAATACTGAAAAATTGCTGTAAACTCTCAAGTAGTTCAAACCTAGTACTAGTCCGGGTCCATCTTACATCGATCTTGTTGTATATACAGGTACAGGCCTAACCGGGTCCAAGTAGGTCTGCTTACAAGTCTGACGCCGAGGACCAAAGCTAGGTGCATGGCAGTTGGAAACCGGCCAAGATAGTGCAAGACCCAAGACAGATCCCTGCACCAAATCCAGGGCCTCGACCTGACAAACGCTGGATATTATGTCGCCCCAGAACGCTGCACCGTGGGCAGCAGCAAGCGCAGGCAGGGACCAGGGCACTCACTCAGATCCTGCATGCGATGCGCCCAAACATTATGCTATGGCTATGTGCTATGAGCGGGCAAAACTGCACCACGGATCGAGCCATCGTCCAATAACAACAAGACATACATGCACATCTCTATCTCCCCCCGTCTCCATCTAAGAGATCGGTGACATCGACACGAACGCCGCGAGGACACACAGCCCCAGTGGCTGGCCATACGCCAAGACACGCACAGTGAAGCGTTGGCTCAAATATATCGCTCAGATCAGATGGGTGGGCAGCCCATGTCCTCGCCACAAGATGAAAGTGACAATACCGTTGAGCGAACGTTGATGGTCCTAGCGAAAACGTGACATGTCTAACAGGACTGATTAGCCCCATTAGCCTAGCCAAAGAGGCCCTTTGACTTTGGTTGGGCACTGTTGGTTCGTGACAGCAACCACTCATCCGTTGCGTCTCATCTCGTTTGTCCTACCTGTACGCATATCTAGGACGGTAACTATTTGGTTCTCACCGGGACACATCTTGAGTGTGACGCGCAGTAGTACTAGTTAGACCATGACACGGGCGTGTATTTTCATTTTCAGATGATACAACAAGGCCACGAGATGTGGCAAGATACATACATAGGGAGGTAGAAGAGTAGATAAATATCGCAGAGGCATTCTGGCGACGAAATGCACACCTCAGGATGAGCACAGGGAGGCCTTCTGCTTTGTCAGCAGCTGGTTCAGCTTGACCAGCAGCTGATAGTTGCTGCACATGTAATCCTGGAACGATCTCCGGAGGCTCCGGAGGTCGCCTACGTGGTTCCCGTTGGAGCCCGGGTTCAGCAGCGTGGTGAAGAGCTGCTTCCACAGCGCAATGTTCCAGTACCTGTTCATCAGAGGACAAACAGGTGGAGGGGTTATCTTCTCACTCTGGGCATCACTTTTGCAAGCAAAATCAAGAGCTCGCGGCAGCACAACCTTTTAAATGACAATTTCGGTTGGTACATGTAGCTTCCACCTGTTCCGGCCACCTTAACGATGCTCATCTCTTCCCCGTGCAGCATCATGTGTGCAACCACGCACAGACCAAAAGTGTCAACCTGCAAGACAGGAAACCAAATCGATGTTGCACATTGTTCCTTTCTGTGATGATGGCTAGTAAGGTTGTGAGTAACTTTGAAGGGTACAGACTTGATATGTCCAGCTTCTCTCTTCTTGCATTTCGATACAACTGAACCCTGAGGTTCCACAATCCCCAAGGAACTCCGTGCCGGCTGGGAAGAGATTCACATCAATGCCACGGCCCCAGTCAATAAGACACAGCCCCTGGAATGGACGTTGTTTCATAATAAGCAACACAAAGCCTTCACATACCTCTAAATCAAGATACTTTGAATTCAAATGCTAACCTGATTCTGCCCGCTTCTCGTTTCGCTCCTGAAGGTATCGTCTGTGATCTCTTCACTTTATGGGCCACAGGTGAGAGGAAAACTCATGTTAAATTTAAACGAGTTGACAAGTGCTACAAACTGAACTAGCAACTTCGGGAAAATAAGTTGAGAAGCAAGCAATGCATGTTTACTTTCTTCAAAGAGCACGCATGAAATGGTCTGGGTGAGCTTTAACACATATTAGATTTTTATTATTCTTAAAACAAGAACCAGCTTCAGTGATGGTGTTTGATATGATCTTCTAATAACCAAAACAGAATCCGTACAATCAAATGTTCAACAATAAGAAAGACAAAATATCAGAACATCAACGTCTCAGCAAAAGCATGGAGCGTGAAAATACAGATTCCAAACACACTTTTAAGTAAAATAAACAGAGTCGGGAATCATCCTAGATCTTTGCACCCACCAAACCCAACATCTGGGGCCAACAAATCGACCTCTTATCTACCTTCATGCTTGCTCTTATGACCAACCATTTCAAATATTTCCAAACAAAGTTATGGTTCTTAGATGCAATAACATCTGGCATAATTCTAATCAGTTAGGAGACATTTGTAAGCTCGGAACACACATTTACAGAAAAGTCACAACATCACCTAAGGTGTTTTAAAACGATTTGACAAACTCGGAAAACCTGACTATTAGATGTCTCTAGTCACTTGTGCACACTACAGGTGGTTGATCAGTGCAATCTTTCGTACTGTGACAGATTCAAACAGGCTGGGAGAACTCCGTTCTGTGAACACGGGATACCATCACCCACAAAAACAAGAATACAGGATCTGCCTGAAATATATACTATCTCCGTCAAGAAATGCAAGTCATCCAATTGAAAGGACATCTACACGCCCTAAGTGGATTTTTGGTAATTAAGGAGCTAATATGTGTGCCAAGTACATGAGCAGGTCTTGAGGCCCCACAAAGTGAAAAGAAGGTCCTTTGTCGCTACAAAGGCCCAAAGCCTCACACAACCATCCTTGGGTGATAATCCAGGCCAGGAGGCAGGAATGTCCAGACGCAGTAGCTAGTGAGCAAGGAGGCCAAAGACTTTCCAGGCGCTCTTCAGGGTCGCCCAATTGCCGGCTCAGAATATGTGGGGTATTAGCACGTATATTGGCGGAGCTAGATAGGTACTTGGGTGTACAAATGTACATTCATCTCTGCAAGAAGGTTGACTACCTATGCATACACACATATGGATCAAATAAATTAAAAATTATAGTAAAATGGTGATTTTTAAGGAAATATGTACACCCATTGTCTGGATACTGGCTCCGCCACTGAGCACGTATACCCGAATGTGTAACCGGACTCGAAAATATCCGGAGGTGCATTGTTACTGGGCCAGGCAGTTCCGAATGTTTTGTTGCCAGGATTCTGTGTGAGTGCCATGTCACCAGACAGTTTGAATTTGAAGGATACCTTAGGACGAGAGTAGATTTGAGAGATTTTTGAAATTTCACATGTACACAGAGCTAGAGCATCGTGTACCAAGCATTCACCACCCCCATTTCCCTTGGAGTTTGCAGACTCCTAGGCACCAGCAGTCACCTGGGGGCATCCAACGTGTGGATTCGCCAAAAAGACTTTGTGATGGCTGGAGATCGCCTCAAGATCATCCGCTAATGGTTGAGCTTAGAGCCTTAGACACTGCCCAAGGCTCAAGGAGAAGAAGGTTAGGTCTTTGTTGTTGAAGGGACTTGGTGTCCAGGCCTCTCCAACGAAGACGTACAATACCCCCAAGGATTCGCACTCCAGGAACCAAATCCTCGTGTCCAGGTCCTTTGGTTGATTTACTTTACCTTCATATCTTGTTTTTTGTGCTTGCCAAGCTTATCATCCTGTGTTCGTAGAATTGCTAAGTTGATTGCACCATATAGGTTATTCCAAATAGAGAACCTTTACATTTCCCCCCGCAAAAAAAGAGAACCTTTACATTTCAGCAATAATGTGACAAGGTTGAATTAGGAATAAATTTTCTTAGTTGCCTTTCACCCCTCCCCCCTCTAGATGAGGCATTTGAGCCTTCCCCTAGGATGCGAGCAGTCAACTCTTTGGAACTTTTACCAGCAGTATGAAAAGGTACATAGTTTGACCACGCAAAAAAGGTTGAGTAACTCCTCGAATGTGGTAAGTTGGTTAGTTACCTTGGATAGCAGACAAGCATATTGTCAGGTTTGAAATCACCATGGATGCAGTATGAAAAGGTACATAGTTTGACCACGCAAAAAAGGTTGAGTAACTCCTCGAATGTGGTAAGTTGGTTAGTTACCTTGGATAGCAGACAAGCATATTGTCAGGTTTGAAATCACCATGGATTATGCCAACACTATGTAGAGTTTCAAGTATGTGCAACATCTCTATAGTGTAATATATGCACAAAACTTCATCCATGTGCTGACCAACAACTAAATGGGAATTTATAGCGTCCTGCAAAAGGTATGTACTGTAAGCTATCACATTTAGCAACATGGATTAGCTAGAGAGATATCTGGGCAACAACAGATACAATCCTGATATATAAAGTTGTTCTTTCGAGCAGGTTTTGAAAGAGCTTTCTTCACATGCGAAGGAATTACCAGAAGAGTTCCATATGGCAGGAAATTGCAAACTAGCACACTGACGTCAGCAAAGACATGCACTTCATGTGCATAGCCATAGCTTGGTCTCTGGAAAGAAAAATATTTGACATGTGAACATCGTTATAATTTACCAACTACTAACGACCTGGTGGTCTTAACAGAAATTATTTTTAGAGAGTGATTCTTAGAACAGAGATTATTCACCTGAATATCAGATATCCGCATATCAAGCTGGCGGTACATGTAAAATTCCCAAGGAAATGCAGGCTTTTGAACCTGCAAACAAGCACTAGGGTTTAAAATCAGAATCAAGTGTAAAAGGCAGGTTTTACTAAGACAACTGAAACATGTTTCACCTTCAAAGCAACTATTTCTTCCGTGTTACCATCAACACTAGCTTTGTATAATTTAGCAAAAGCACCAGTACCAGAAGAACCTTTGATGTGATATTTCCTGCCACCTTGGTGCAACAAAAGGTATCATTATTAAACTCTGATATCAGTTACATGAATCGGCTTCTCGAAATCGCAGAACAGAGAGATATTTCTGTGAGAACATTATGTAGTTATGTTCTGATTGAGACATGAGAGCATTTCTCATCAAGTAGCCAAACTAGGACACTATTGTGGAGTGTACAACATTGTCAAAGGTTGTAAGAGAAAATAACTAGAGTTTATACCTAACTCGACGACTTTATTTTTTAAAGCATTATGTGAGGAAGTTAGGGGCACCTTTCCTGAGTAGATCTTGTTGCTCTTATGATAGCCCTGTCAAGGATTTCAGTGGCACACAAAGATGAGAGCCAGGCAAAACACTAGTGAACCACACAAAGCAAATTTAACTTACTGTTAACTTCTTGAGGCCACCATTAATTTTCGTTAGCAAATTGCTCATGGTAGAATCTGACCATGGATCAACCACACTAAACTCCCTTTTTTGTATTTTAGATGGTTTGGGCTACAAGGCAAGAACAAACAAAATTGGAACGACAAACAATTAATTATCCACCAGGATGTTAGGCACTAGGTGACCATATCGATGAAATGATGCTATTTAAAATAATGGACAAAGTGGGAAAATTGTATTAGATAGAATAAGGTGCATAGTCTACCACAAATGACAGGATAAAACATTTTCAATAAGTTTTAGAAATAAAACTCAAGCTAATCATCATTGCTGCAAGTGGAAATAGATGCTGTGAATATATACAAGCCAGCATAGAGAAATAAATAAAATAGATACCAATCTGTCAGCCTCCAAGTTACACTCGACTATGAACTATCAAGTGACAAACAGGCACAATCATACATAAATGGGCTAAGTAAATACATGCTGGAAGGAGACAAATCACAAGCACTGGAATGTACAAATCATATTCATGTCCTATCATTTTATAACCAAGTAACCATTCTGTGGGAAAGTAACTGTTTAATCACAAAAAAACATATAAGAAACTGCAAAACAAACCCTTCTGTGCTTGTATATGATGTACAGGGTTGACAGAATACAAATGAAGTAAAGGGCTAACTCAAGTAATATTAGGTTTTTCCAGAAAGCTAGCCCACTAGTGGCTGAGCCTATAAGGTCGATGGGGAAAATAATCAAATAATCCTCAAAGCAGCTTGAGTTTGAGTTATCGCAACAAATAAGCAGCTACACCATTATAAACCCCAAAACTGCACCTAAAGATTTTACCGTTTCAGCTTCCCTCTAGAAGGGAGCTCATATTAAGAGTTAAGGCCAACTATTCAGTATTCAAGAAAAAACTACATTCCACCTTTAGTTTGTATTGCTAGAAACTGGAGCCTGTAGGACGCTAACATCAGTCCCAATGGTCGTCTCTTATTACCTGTATTTCTATTACTTAGATTCTCATCATCCCAATGCACTGTATCTTACATAGGCTAAGTATTTATTATAGTAGCTCCCACTTTTATTAAGATTACACAAGTCTAATTGGAGGATGAGTATGAGATTAAATTATCTATGTATTGGATTATGTGTAGAGATATGTAGTATATAAGATAAGAGACGGCTTCTTCCTCTCTCTCACTAATTCTGCGCCACATAAACAAAAATCTGATGTGGAGGGCTACGAGACGGTACCAAGGTGGAGCACTGGGAGAGACCAAAGCTTAAGCTATGCTGAACAAGACTTCTATAATTATATCATAATCTTCAGAAAAACATAGCATATCGAATTATGGAAGACCAGTAGCTAAACCCACGTAAGGAAAAAGTTACACGATAAGGAAAAACTTTGTACTAAACCAGCGACAAGTAATATGGATCGGAGGGAGTAGCGTATCCCGATTATCTCTCTTATGTAGTAAATAAAAGTCTATATGAACTCGATAAAGTTCTTCATTGTAGAAAGCTATTTCAGATTCAATTAATTATCATAGATATGGGATGTAAGGCACGAACAACAATGATTATGCAATTGTAATCTTTTCTAGGTGGAACGCATATTTTCCAACATGTGTTTGCTGAACAGTAATGAGAAAATCTATCAGCCTAGTCATCATCATATCTCAACTACAACATGGGGCGAATATCAATCCAGTTCCTTGCTTCTTCCCGCACCTCCAGTCTCAAAAAAAGTTGTATATCTCAAATACTACCGAATACAACATGACAATTAGATAGGAAACCCGTGACTATTTGACAGCAATACAAAAATCAGAAAGCGCAATGCTTAATATATAGCCTACTAAAACGCCATATATTTAGGTACGGAGGGAGTACATGATAGCAATATTTCGACTCAGCCATGTGGCTTTCATACCTGTGCATCCTCATCAGATTCTTCTACAATACCCTCCAATTGTTTTAAGAAGTTGATATGCATCTTCTTCAAATGATCAAGGGGCTCGGCTTTTCTGGTTAAACCACAGACTATAATTTGCCATCACATCAACATGATAACCATCATTTTGTAGCTGAACACGAAGGAAAAATATTATCGACTCTAACCTGGAAATACCAATCCCATAGACCTTATCAGCCTCGAGCGCTCTCCCCTGAGCACACAGAAACAGTGCATATGATTCATAGAGCAGTGCATCCTCTAAGAACATTCTTTTATCCTCCAAATGTGTATACACCTTGTCAAAATCAGAAACTGCATCCCCCTAAAATAGCAAAATATCAGGAAATTAAGGAATGAGGATAAAAAAAAGCAGAAAGATAACATCAGCATTGGCATTTTAAAAGCAATTAAGTTACATAGAGGATCCAGATCTTCAGGAGCCGGGGGTCAGTGGAGTACTGGTAATCGTCCCCATACTTATCAATGCACTCTGTGACATAAATCTTGAGCTGTTCAAGTGCTGCATGATAACATTCTGGGTGTGCCCTGATCTCATCAATGGCCTTCTTGATAGACCTGAATATGAACACAGAATCGGACATAAGAAAATAGCACACATCATAGAGGCGTCCACAGGCAGGACGTCACCAGATAAAACACATCACATTTATATGCACAAAATTTGATACTGAACGATGACTGAAGCATATGCACATCAGCTGCATGAATACCGATTGTAAGTTAAGAAACCCATCTATTCAAATTGCCCATAAATTTAACTCCGAAACGGGGAGCAGTAGCCCATATACATACAAATGAGTTCATAAGTACAAACCGGAGGCGAGAATCACACTATTATATGCTTAAACCTTACGCACTGCAATAAATTTGAGCCGGAATCAACCTATAAGTGTATCTCGACTCAACCAACTATATAAGTACGAAAAGAAAAAGCACCTAAGCAGTTAGGAGGAGCAAATTGAAGCGCATCTCCATACACAAAACCGAGGCGAAACCTCAGATACACACACGCACACAGCGGAGGCGAAATCGCGCGAAGATGTAAGCAAGCAGGTCTAGGCAGAAGCAAATTTGCAGGTAGAGAGGTAGATCTCGAAGGCGCTACCTGAGGTACGGGAGGATGGGGTCGGACGGCGGCGACGCCTCCCGCGAAACCCTAGGAGTGGATCTCTGGAGCGGACTGAAGGGGGCTGCCCCCGCGCACGGCGTGCGCTCGATCAGAACCATCCCCGGCGGCGGAACTGAACGGGGAATGGGGAGAGCGACAAAGCGGAGCGGCGGAGAAGAATGGGGAAGATTTTGTTTGAATTTTGAGAGCGCACAACTTTTTTTTTCTTTGAGGGAATTGAGAGCGGGAGCGCCTTCAGGGCATCTCCAATGCAGGGGTGCCTACGTGGACCCTCACGTCAAAATAAAAAAAGAAATTATGACGAAGCACCGGTGTAGGAGTCTAGACTTACAACACACGAGCGCTAGCTTGAGCGCTTATCTAATTTATTTTCATTTCGGGTGACCGTGTGAAGCGCCGGTCTCTCCAACACACGCAACAAAGTGTTGATGCCAACCATCCAACTGGACAAGCCACCAGCTAGGTAGCCCAGTCCTCGCTCACTCAGCTCACCCAGCTCTCTCTTCTCGAACTGTCCACGCCCCTCCCAACACCACTAGTGTCATATATGTTCATATCCACCATCAGTCGAGGACCCCAGGATGTGGATGCCACAGGTTCGATCCACTGCTCGGGGGCACACACTTAAAAACAATGATATCCACTACTAGCGGTAGGTTTTTAGGTGAATCTCCTAATAGAAAATGCTATCAATACAAGAAATCTTTTGGTCTCTCTGGCGAGATCAACCATCTCTTGTCAGATCCAGCGAACCGGACGAGACCTCTAGGCCGACTTCCCACATCCTCAGATGTCGTCCACGGCGAACGGCAGCGCGCAGGCAAAGGAGGCAGCAGCCCGCATTTTCCTCCATGGACACGGGGCGGGGGAGCTAGCGGCGAGGCCGGCGGATAGGAAGAGGGCGGTGCGCTAGTGGACAAGGCAGCGGCGCGACTCGTGGCGACGCTGACGGGCGGGAAGGAGAAGGGAGCCGTCGAGCAGAGGAGGCAACAGTCACGCCTTCCCCCATGGGAACAAGGCTGGAGGTGTGTTAGAATTAATGGGCTAGGCCCATAGCAATTTCTGAAATCTCAAAGCCCATGTGTAAAATGGCAAGTGGTGGTGCTAAGTTTAGTCCCACCTTGGAAGTTGAAGAAGAGTTGGACCTCTTTATATAGTGGGTTTTCTCCACCACTCTAAGTGGTGTGTGAGAAGAGAAAGGGAAAACCACACGCGCGCGCTTGCCTCGCCTTGCCTCGCCGGGCCGGGCCGGGCGCCGCCATCGTAGTCTACTCCATCCCAAACGCCGGCGTGCATCGGCGTGTGGGAGAGCAGGTCTCCGGAACCGTTCGTCTTTGCAATCCCGCACCGGAAGAGGACGAATTAGGTTTTTGGGAAGCGCTGTGCGCGACTGCTCAAATTCGTCATCACGGGTCGTCTTCCGTCCAAGTCGGGCGGTGCTACTCATCGCCGTCAGCAGCAGATCGTTGCCAACATCGTCATCAACACTGTCGCACCCATAATAGCTAACGATCAGTACGTCCAACATCGTCATCAACACTGTCGCACCCATAAAAGCGTTGTTATGCATGTCTTGCTGTTCTTCTAGTTTGCTAGATTATTGCATGCTAGTATCTTTTCTAGTCATGAATTATTTACTGGAATTAATCATGAACTTGCCTAATATTCCAACAATCCAAAAACCTAATTATAGGCAATTTCCTGAGTTAACTATGGCTGGATTCGCTGATGCACTGAGGCCGGATAAGTTTACCGGTGTGCACTTTAAGAGGTGGCAGGTGAAGACCACGCTCTGGCTTACTGCTCTGAAAGTTTTCCACGCTAGTGTTGGTGCTCCAGAGGGAATGACCGACGAAGATCGGAGAAAATTCCAGGAAGCCAATACTATGTTTGTGGGATGCATTCTGAGTGTTCTTGCTGACCGTCTGTGTGATGTGTACATGCACATAAACGACGGAAAAATTCTGTGAGATGCGATGAATGCAAAATTCGGTGCAACAGATGCAGGCAGTGAATTGTACATCATGGAGAGTTTTCATGACTACAAGATGGTGAATGACCGTTCTGTGGTTGAACAAGCTCATGAGATACAGTGCATTGTGAAGGAACTTGAACTCCTTAAATGTGTTCTACCCGACAAATTCGTGGCTGGGTGCATGATTGCAAAGTTGCCTCCTTCATGGAGGAATTTCGCCACAACTCTGAAGCATAAGAGACATGAGATATCAGTTGAAAATCTGATTGCATCTCTTGATGTTGAAGAAAAAGCTCGGGCTAAAGATACCACTGAAAAAAGAGGTGAGGTTCAGCCTACTGCTAACATGGTGCAGAGGTACCCACAGAACAAGAACAAAGGGAAGAACAAATATGTTTCCAACAAGCCTACCAAGACTACTACCTTCAAGAAGAAGAAGTTCAACAAGGCTGAGCTAGAGTGCTACGCCTGTGGGAAGCCTGGACACTTTTCCAAGGAATGCCCTGAACGTGCAGACCGCAGAGGGAAAACAAGCTCCAAGACTGTCAACATGGTGACCGCTAGCAATACTGATGGGTATGGTAATTTACCTATTGTGCTTTTAGTATTTCAATCATCTTCGTGGTGGATTGATTCGGGTGCTAACGTTCATGTGTGTGCTGACATCTCCCTGTTTACTTCTTATCAGGTCGCAAGGGATTCTTCCGTCCTAATGGGGAATGAGTCACATGCTTCTGTTCGTGGCATTGGCATGGTGGATCTGAAGTTTACTTCGGGAAAGATCGTGCAACTAAGGAACGTGCAGCATGTCCCTACTATGAATAAGAATCTAGTTAGCGGCTCCCTTCTATGTCAAGATGGTTTTAAGATAGTTTTAGAGTCCAATAAAGTAATCGTGTCAAGATTTGGACAATTTATAGGAAAAGGCTATGAGTGCGGAGGCTTGTTCCGCTTTTCTCTTTCAGATTTTTGCAATAAGTCAATAAACCAAATTTGTGCTAGTGTTAATGATGATGCAAGTATTTGGCACTCTCGTTTATGTCATATTAATTTTGGTTTAATGTCTCGGCTATCCAGCATGAGTTTAATTCCGAACTTTACAGTTGCCAAAGGTTCTAAGTGCCATAGTTGTGTGCAATCTAAGCAACCTCGAAAGCCTCATAAGGCTGCCGAGGAGAGAAACTTGGCACCTCTAGAACTCATACATTCTGATCTTTGTGAGATGAATGGTGTGTTGACAAAAGGTGGAAAAAGATATTGCATGACTTTGATTGATGATGCGACTAGATTTTGCTATGTTTATTTGTTGCAAACTAAAGATGAAGCATTAGACTACTTTAAAATCTATAAAGCTGAAGTTGAAAATCAACTAGAGAGAAAGATCAAGCGTCTTAGGTCCGATCGTGGTGGAGAGTATTTTCCAAAAGTTTTTGATGAATTTTGTGAGGAACATGGTATTATTCATGAGAGGACGCCTCCCTATTCACCTCAATCAAATGGAGTGGCCGAGAGGAAAAACCGCACATTGACTGACTTGGTGAATGCCATGTTAGACACTGCTGGTTTATCTAAGGCATGGTGGGGCGAGGCTCTATTGACTTCATGTCACGTCCTGAATAGAGTTCCCAACAATAATAAAGAGAAAACCCCTTATGAGGAGTGGGTTGGGAGAAAACCATCATTTTCTTATTTGCGCACTTGGGGATGTTTGGCAAAGGTCAATATTCCTATTCCTAAGAAACGCAAACTTGGACCAAAGACAGTGGATTGTGTCTTTCTAGGGTATGCTCAACGGAGCATTGCTTATAGGTTTTTAGTGGTAAAATCTGAAGTACTTGATATGCATGTTGATACTATAATGGAATCTCGTGATGCAACATTTTTTGAGAACATATTTCCTATGAAAGATATGCATAGCATTGCTAGATTTTCTTCTGAGATAATTCCTGAATCTAGTACAACTGATGAATATTTCGAACAATCACATGAGGAAGTCCTTGAGAAGGATAACAATGAAGTTCCTAGAAGGAACAAGAGACAAAGGATTGCAAAATCCTTTGGTGATGATTTCATTGTATACCTTGTGGACGACACACCCAAGACGATTGCAGAAGCATATGCATCTCCGGATGTAGATGATTGGAAAGAAGCTGTTCATAATGAGATGGACTCAATTCTTTCTAATGGAACTTGGGAACTAACTGATAGACCATATGGTTGTAAACCTGTGGGCTGTAAGTGGGTGTTCAAAAAGAAGCTAAAGCCTGATGGTACTATTGATAAGTACAAGGCGCGGCTAGTGGCCAAGGGCTACACTCAGAAAGAAGGCGAAGATTACTTTGACACCTATTCACCCGTTGCTAGAATGACCACCATTCGAGTGTTACTTTCCTTGGCTGCCTCTTATGGTCTTATCATTCATCAAATGAATGTAAAGACAACTTTTCTCAATGGAGAGTTGGAAGAGGAGATCTATATGGATCAGCCTGACGGGTTTGTGGTAAAGGGTGAAGAGAGAAAGGTGTGCAAGTTGTTAAAATCTTTGTATGGTCTGAAACAGGCACCTAAGCAATGGCATGAGAAGTTTGAAAGAACTTTGACTTCTGCAGGATTTGTCATTAACGAGGCTGATAGGTGTGTTTACTATCGCCATGGTGGGAGCAATAGTGTCATATTATGTTTGTATGTGGACGACATACTGATCTTTGGTACAAACATTAATGCAATTAATGAGGTCATCTTTTCTATCAAAAAGTTTTGACATGAAAGATCTGGGAGAAGCCGATGTAATTCTAAACATCAAACTTATTAAGGATGAGAGTGGGATTACATTAACGCAATCTCACTATGTTGAGAAGGTCTTGAACCGATTCGGTTTTATGGATAGCAAGCCTTCTCCAACACCTTATGATCTCAGCGTGACACTCAGAAAGAACAAGAAAGAAACGAGAGATCAATTAAGATACTCTCAAATTGTCGGTTCACTCATGTACTTAGCTAGCACTACAAGATCAGATATCTCTTTTGCTGTGAGCAAACTGAGTAGGTTCATGTCCAACCCGGGTGATGATCATTGGCATGCACTAGAAAGGTTCTTGCGCTATCTGAGAGGTACTATGAGTTACGGAATTACTTATTCAGGGCATCTTGCTGTGCTAGAAGGATATAGTGATTCAAATTGGATTTCCGATGTTGATGTACTTTACGCAACAAGTTGGTATGTATTTACTCATGGTGGTGGCGCAGTGTCATGGAGGTCTTATAAGCAAACCATATTGACGAGGTCAACTATGGAAGCAGAATTAACTGCTTTGGACACAGCTACTGTTGAGGCAGAATGGCTGCGCGAGCTCTTGATGGACTTGCCAGTTGTTGAAAAACCTGTACCGGCTATTCTTATGAATTGTGATAACCAAACGGTTATCGCTAAAGTGAACAATTCTAAAGATAATGCAAAGTCATCAAGACACGTGAAAAGACGTTTGAAGTCTGTTAGGAAGTTGAGAAACTCTGGAGTAATAACTGTTACGTATATACAAACAGACAAAAACCTGGCAGATCCCTTTACAAAGGGACTATCACGAAATGTGATAGATATTGCATCGAGGGAGATGGGTATGAGACCCATAGATGTTACACCATAGTAGTAACCCAACCTTTGTGATCGGAGATCCCATGAATTAGGATCTGGGAAGAACAAGCTATTGGTTAACTGAGGAGAGTAATAACTTATGATCGTCTCCAAGTGAAGATGCAAAACTCTCAGAGCTGTAAGGCTCAGATCTGTAAGGCAGGTTGGCAACATGCCTTAATGTGGTTCTATTGGCTATAATTAGCAAAGATGTTGTCCTACAGAGCAGTCTTGAAACAACACACCTATATGAGTTTTGACTGTAAAATGTCGCAGTCTATGAGATTTGGGTGATCTCTAGTAAACTCACGAAGATACCAGGGAGTATGACGTATAAGCTCCAAACCGCGGGGTAGCCTACTAGCGGTCAGGTACTGGTTAAGACTTTGAGTGAAACCTGTTCACACAAAACTAGCAATTCAAGGCATAGTCCATTGTCAAGTTGTGAATGGATGTAGCTTAAAGTTCTAGGCAGAAGTTCAACTTAACAGTCTCTGCTAAAACACTGGTATATTAAACAAGTGGTGAGAGAAGGCAAATCTCTAAATGGGTATTTGAGATCTGGTGGGGGATTGTTAGAATTAATGGGGTAGGCCCATAGCAATTTCTGAAATCTCAAAGCCCATGTGTAAAATGGCAAGTGGTGGTGCTAAGTTTAGTCCCACCCTGGAAGTTGAAGAAGAGTTGGACCTCTTTATATAGTGGGTTCTCTCCACCACTCTAAGTGGTGTGTGAGAAGAGAAAGGGAAAACCACACGCGCGCGCTCGCTCGCCTCGCCTCGCCTGGCCGGGGTGGGGCGGGGCGGGGCGGGGCGGGGCGGGGCAGGGCGAGGCGAGGCGAGGCGAGGCGGCGCGTACATGCGACATGCGCGTGAATGGTCCGCCGAAATCCGGTCCGTCTCCTTGCAGGAGCGCAGCTTCCTTTTGCCGTTTTATTTTTTATGTCTTGGCAGACAAGTTTTTGATTTCTTGTCCGGTAAGTATACGAATTAGAAACCGAGTCGGTTTGGGATTATGGTCGCGACACAATACCGCCTCTGGTCCTAATATATATACAGCTACCGGCTGCGGCCAGAGACATAACGAAAAACACCTATGGTTTTGCCTCATCTCACAACTTGCGCCGCCATTGTAGTCTACTCCATCCCAAACGCCGGCGTGCATCGGCGCGTGGGAGAGCAGGTCTCCGGAACCGTTCGTCTTTGCGATCCTGCACCGGGAGAGGACGAATTAGGTTTTTGGGAAGCGCTGTGCGCGACTGCTCAAATTCGTCATCACGGGTCGTCTTCCGTCCAAGTCGGGCGGTGCTACTCATCGTCGTATTCATCGCCGTCAGCAGCAGATCGTTGCCAACATCGTCATCAACACTGTCGCACCCATAATAGCTAACGATCAGTACGTCCAACATTCTTTGTTCATGTCTGTTTCTACAGCTATTGTTACGTGCTTGCTGCTGTTATGCATGTCTTGCTGTTCTTCTAGTTTGCTAGATTATTGCATGCTAGTATCTTTTCTAGTCATGAATTATTTACTGGAATTAATCATGAACTTGCCTAATATTCCAACAAGGTGCTCGTGGAGAGGTTGGCGAACGGGGAGGTGGGAGGAGGCAGCGGCGCACGAAAGCGATGTGTATAGGATGAACAAGCTCACCTGGCATCTCAATCAGGTACGGTGTCGAGGTACAATCCCTGGTGAATTGATAAAAGTGTTGTTGAGATGTACACATGAAACAATGGTGATCTGTGTGTGCCATGTTCTTCCTAAATCGATGAAACAATACTTCTATGAAGGAAATTTCAGTTATAATATGTGGTGATCAACAGTTTGGCATCTATAATACCTAAATAGTTCATCCCTACTATCCTAGTTCTTTTAACATGCAAGCTATCCACCTCATCAGTTATGCCACATCATCATTTTTCTTCCAATCATCACCAACCTATATGGCCACATTGTAAGTTGTATTATCTATATTTCCCCTCGATGAAGACCGATCACCTTAAATGACCCACGCATCAAGGACGCCTCTCCCTCGATTGTGGCTCTGCGGCCGTATGGTCTTCGTCAGATGTCTCCTCGGTTTCACCAACCGTTGATTTTTCTCCGCACTAGTCTCTTCCTATTAAGCTCCACGCCGGCACTCTGCCTTCTCTGACTAATGGTCTCCTCCATCAACGCACTTTCCTTCCATCTCAACAGCAAGCTTTGTGTGAAGGAACATGCCACTGAATGCGCGTGCTCGGGCGTGGAGTCGTCGAGGTTGAGCGCCTGAGGAGTAGTTACATTCTGTCGAGTCACGAACGGTGGAGCATCCAACAAAGGATGAGGCATCCAGTGGCGACGTCGGTGCATTAGGCAGTACCAGGGCAAGGGATTGGATCGATGGATTTCTCATATTGGGCTTGGCCATCTCCTTTGTACGTCTTTTCTTCTTCCCCTAAAACCGCACCTGACAGGTTGGACCTCGGCCACCATGGCGATTTGGAGGCTGGAACTCGACCCCGAGGCTGAGGGCTAGCAGGTGAGTACTCTGTTCCGCCACCGGATCACCTGCTTACCCCTGTGGTAGATCTGCCATTGCCTCCGATGGCACCGCCGCCACCGTGTAATTGTGTGTTTCCGTCATATGCCTTCCGACTGCAAGCTTCCTCATGGAGTAATAAAGAAAATCAAAGAAACTGCTCTCACCGTGCTCTTCAATAGCCATATCCAAGCCAGAGGAGGAAAGACCACACAACCCTGTTGATCTGTACGTATATCTTCCTTCTGAATATATGTTCATTTTATTGATCCCTCCCACTTCCATGTCATATCATCTTAGGCCAACTTCATCGCGCGGCCCCATCTTGTCTGGGTGTGTCTGTTTGGGGTAAAACGGACGAATAACGCGGCCCAACGCGCGGCCTCAAACGGAAAAATGTCCGGATTCTGTCTGTTTTCGACCCATCCCGGGCCCAAACTTGCGCTCGGTTTGGGGTGAAACGGACGCGCGCGGACGGTCTAGACGCACGCCCTTGTCCCCCCGTGGCTCGCCTGTCGGGGACACTAGCAGTCCCTCCGCTCCCAACGCTTCCACCCTCTCTCTCCCGCCCCGCCCCGCCACCGCCGCCGCCGCTATTCTCCGGCCGCCTCCTCACCGCGCAACCCCCGGCCGTCCCTACCGAACCACGTCTTGACATGGTCGCCACCACGCCTGCGCTTTCGCCGTAGTTTTGGCCGTCGATCGGAGGAGGTTTGGCTGTCACCGTCTTTGCCGGTGGCAGAGGGGACACGACTGCCGGCGACGTACCACGGCGGCCTCGGCAGCTTCCGATGAGAGCTCCAGAGCGGCCAGTAGCCAGCCGGCAACCACCCCTGCTGCGTCGAGGTGATCATTGCGGCCTCTTCGCCACCACGACCGCAAGGTGTTCGACATTTTTCCCACAAAGGTATGGATAGTGGAGACGAGTTTTTCTTCCATCACTTCCTTTGTTCATCGGACGATTCATCGTCGGATGATGAAGATCTTGTGGTGGTTGCACTGGTCGTTCACGACCACATCCAACGGCAGCTTCCTCGGTATAGGGAGTCACTCCCTGGCCGTGCTCCCAACCTAAACCGCAACAAGGAGAGAGGCCACACCCTGCTCCATGCCGATTACTTTGCGAACACCCCGCTTTTCAAGCCGGATAAATTTCGTCGCCGTTTTCGTATGGCAAGGCATGTGTTCAGTCGTATCCGAGATGGAGTGGTTGCTCATGACTCATACTTCGAGTGCAAGACGGATGCCCTTGGCAAGCTTGGATTCTCCTCTTACCAGAAATGCACCGCGGCCATCCGCATGCTTGCATATGGTATTCCAGGCGATCTGGTGGATGAGTATGTGCGTATGAGTGAGACAACATGTCTAATGTCAATGTACAAGTTTTGCCAGGCTGTGATCGAGGTGTTTGGTCCAGAGTACTTGAGGCAGCCAACTGCCGCTGATACAGAGAGATTGTTGGCGACCAACGCAGCTAGAGGCTTTCCAGGCATGCTTGGTAGCATAGATTGTATGCACTGGGAGTGGAAGAACTGTCCATTTGCTTGGCAGGGCCAGTACAAGGGGCATGTCAACGGGGGCACTGTCATATTAGAAGCGGTGGCATTGCAGGATCTTTGGATATGGCATTCTTTCTTCGGCGTGGCAGGTTCTCACAATGATATCAACGTGCTGCAACATTCTCTAGTCTTCGCGAGGCTTGCAGAAGGCCACTCCCCACCTGTCAACTTTGAGATCAACGGCCACCAGTACAACAAGGGATACTATCTAGCTTGTGGTATATATCCTCAGTGGTCAACTTTTGTGAAGACAATCTCGAAACCCCAAGGTGAGAAGAGAAAGAGATTTGCCCAAATGCAAAAGAGTGCTACAAAGGATGTGGAACGTGCTTTTGGTGTGCTCCAATCCCGGTGGGGTATCGTTCGAAACCCTACACTGTCATGGGATGAAAGGAAGCTTTGGGAGGTGATGAGTGCTTGTGTGATCATGCACAACATGATCGTCGAGGACGAGCGTGATGAGAGTATCTTCGACCAATGATTTGATTATCAAGGTGAAAATATTGAGCCCCTGCACCAAGACCTGGCCACATTTGAACAGTTTGTCCAATTTCACCGTGAGATGTGTGATTGGCACACTCATTTGAATCTTCAAAATGACTTGGTTGAGCACGTGTGGGATCACATTGGCAACCAATAGATGTATTGGTTCATTTTATGTTCAGTCAAGACAATTTCGATTTGGTTGTAAAACTATTTTATTAAAGACAATTTCAATTGGGTTGTAAAACTATTTTAATTTTTAGACAAATATTTGGGTTGTAAACTAGTTTTGATGAAAATATGGGCATTTATGGCCCTACGGATAGGATGGGGCAAACGGATGCGGTCGCGCGCTGGGCGCATGGCCACTGCATCCCAGGACACGACCCCATTGCCCCATCCAAACAGACAGAATCCGGACAAAACGGACGTCCGTTTGGGGTCGCGCGGTGGAGTTGGCCTTAGGTATATGAGATCATGTGGTTCGTATGTTCTTCTTGCATATTGCTTCGTTATGGCTGTTCTACTTTGCTAGCACACAAAGCATTTTACGTGCCCGGCTGTTTGCTTGAGATACATCACGATTGACTGATTGAGTTATTGATTCATTTTTGTAGGCATGTGGAAATTATGATGGATGCTGTCGTCATGGAAATAGGTTCTAACCAGTGAGAAACCCACATATAACCTCAACACTTGGTTCCTGTTGTAGTATTTGTTATCTCATGTTTTATCCTCCTACTTGCTTTAGTTCCTTATATATTCTTTCTCTATCTAGCAATTGCATGACCTGCACTGCTGAATTGTAACCACAGATCTGTACTGGCAAATACTATGACCATGTCTATTCAGATTTCCGTGACAACAAGCTCTTTACTTATTGTTTTCAGTTACATTTTGCATTGGCTGATGTTTAATGATGTGAAAATCTTAGCAATAAATCTGCAGGGGATAATGAGGTATTTATTATTATTCTTAATTGTGTTTTGTATCAGGCATTGGCAACGAAGATCAAAAGATGCATTGCTCCCTTTATCATCTGAAAACAAACAATTTTATAACGTAATTTGTTTGTTATAGATTTTTGTTTCACCTTTTACGTGCATCTATCCTGATTTAAAACCTAGGCATTTCTTTTGCTGAATTCCACTATTTCTTCAAACAACGATATGTCATGTTCTTCCACCATTTCAATTAGAGAATCTCAGAAGAAATACATAGATTGTTGACGTCCCGTAGAGTCTTCTACCACTGATGCTAAATGAATGTACTAGTCCACTGTGAGTAGACTTTTCTCCTCTAGATCTCAAAAGAAATAGAAGCTCAACATAAATACATAGATGCAATTGCAATAATGAAGAACACAAAAGAACCAATGATTATTTTGTCAGAAAAATTAGAACCGGTGTTTTTTTACTTTCAAATGCGAGTTAGTGCCTCAACTCACCATGTATGCATTGTTGACTATGAAAGAAACTGGGACTTTATGTGTCACAAGGTCGCACTAACCAAAAAGACACCCACAAACAAAATCAAATAGATCCTACTTAATTTGAATCACCTATATATGAAATATATTGTTTTGTTTATTATTAACACTTCTATATTAAATGTACCATATTATTGATTCAAATTGTTATCATCTTTGCTACATGAATGCTACAAAGAAACACCAAAAAACCCCGCAGCAACGCGCGGGGATATTATCTAGTGTTCCAAACTATCTGATCTTGAATTTACATAGTCCTAGCAAGAAATTTGAGGAGTACAACTTGGAATGAGGACAACAATTTATTATCTAGATCATGACTTTTTGACTTGGCAGTACATCGCATTCCACTAGGGATAGTTCTGTATGAACATTCACATGTTGCGAAATTTGAATGGTTGATTCTGTTCTAACCTATACATCTTTGGAGATTTGGAAACTAAGTCCTTGCTATATTGTCCAGCACTTGCGAATGCATCGTTGACCTTGCGCCACATGCCATCGAATAGCAGAATTTCAGAGCTCATCTTACCCCAACGACGTATGATTTGGATAGGTTGTCTTCTTCAATTATTGGCAGTATTTGTGTTACATTCTTAAGTGACTTGATTCCAGTAATCCCGTGCACCGTTTTCATTGCCACAACAAAATCAGTAGGAACATTTAACCAAGCATTTGCCTGCACAATTCATACAATGTTGTTAGGCCAACCTTTTCATGATATGGTAACTATTGATAATTAAATAAATGACTTACCAGACATAGATTATCCTCTTCGCTCCATTGTAAGTGTATGTCTCCAATGTTGGTATGGTCGATACCCATTGGAAAATGTGGTGTGTATGAACAAAAACTTGTGTCAGATACGAGTAGGATTGTGCTTGTGTATGAGCAGAAAAGTTTGGGATGTGCGTGAGACTGGAACCTGCAAGTAGGCATATATATGACGAGATAGCTTTTTACTGCATGCATGATTTAGTTAGGCCGATTTAACCATGCATGACTGAACAAATGGTTGAAGTAACTTGACATATTTTTTTTCTAACTTTTATACTCTACGTGCTTTCAGGTTTTAAGATTGGGGTTTTTATTCCTGTTGAACCAGCTTGGCAACCACAAGCATTTCGTTTTTGCACATTTATTCTGTGTCAATTCAATCTTATTGTAAGTATCCACGTTTCATGCAAATTTATAATAGACAAACAAGCTCTATACTTCATTGTAGATTATTGAAGGAAATATGCCCTAGAGGCAATAATAAAGTTGTTATTTATATTTCCTTATATCATGATAAATGTTTATTATTCATGCTAGAATTGTACTAACCGGAAACTTAGTACATGTGTGAATACATAGACAAACAGAGTGTCACTAGTATGCCTCTACTTGACTAGCTCGTTAATCAAAGATGGTTAAGTTTCCTAGCCATGGACAAAGAGTTTTCATTTGATAAACGGGATCTCATCATTAGAGAATGATGTGATTGACTTGACCCATCCGTTAGCTTAGCACGATGATCGTTTAGTTTGTTGATATTGCTTTCTCCATAACTTATACATGTTCCTATGACTATGAGATCATGCAACTCCCGAATACCGGAGGAACACTTTATGTGCTACCAAATGTCACAACGTAACTAGGTGATTATAAAGGTGCTCTACAGGTGTCTCCGACGGTGTTTGTTGAGTTGGCATAGATCGAGATTAGGATTTGTCACTCTGTATATCGGAGAGGTATCTCTGGGCCTGTTGGGGATATTACCACTAGGCGTAAACCGGCCTACTTGGGCCGGGTTAACTTCATTAGTGGCGTAAACAGATGAAGGCCCAAGGCCTGTAGTCGGTTAGAACATGTAGTCGTAAACCGGCCTGGTGTATGACTTGTATTGTAAGTAAGGAATAGAGAGATAGCGACCGGAATACGAGTATGAACCGGTTAGGACTCTATGGACCGACGGGCGTCACCCGTGTATATAAGGGGACGACCCGGTGGCGGTTCAAGACAGACAACCACAACTCGAGCCTAGGCGAAGCTTGTTTGCTCCCTAGCCATCGAGATCATATCAATTCCATTACAACTAGACGTAGGCTTTTACCTTCATCGAAGGGGCCGAACTAGTATAAAATCCTCGTGTCTTTGTGTCCGCTTTAACCCCTTCAAGTAAACTCGTGGCGATGGCTCCACGACTAAGTCCTTTCGCTAGGACATCTGCCGTGACAAATCCACGACAGTTGGCGCCCACCGTGGGGCTATCGCACGATGGTTTGACGATCTTGGAGGGCAAGCTCAAGGGACTCGAAGGCTATGTTGTGGGCCGGATGACCAAGAGTCGTCGGGGCAGGATCTACATCGACGACGCAGGATGGGGTCCCGAGGCCGATTCGATCGAGTACGGGTACCGGGTCCCCTTTGGTGGCATACACGTTTTCATTGGCAAAATCGGTGAGCCTGGGCCTGAGCCGGACATCTGCACCAACCTCATCGAGACGGCTCAGCGTGCGAGATCTACCCGGGTTAAACCGACCATGAAGCGTGTCTTCGTTGGAGTCGTCCATGAAGGAGAGCGTGAGGACGAATCAGAACATGGTAATGAGACCGTCATCTATTCCGATGACGAGTCCTCGACCAGAAAGACCGAATCGCTATACCAGTTGCAAGACGACCAGATTAGGGGCTGTTCCGATGGCGACAGTATTCCGGACCTCCCGGGCCAGGTCAACCGGGTTGGAATATTCATGGCTGGCACACAGGCGGCGAATCACTCTTCGACCGCCGCAGCAATGCTCTCCGGATCAGCAGCGGCAGCCGCAGCAGGGGCAGGAGGCCTTGTGCGCCCGCCGGTTCAAGTTCTATCTGATCTGTTTGATGCACTAGCCGCGCTTATGGCAGAGGACAATCCAGCGGATCAGGAAGCCCATAATGCAGAAATCGCAAAGGTGAAAGAGCAGATCATGCAAGCCAAAGCGGATCTGACAGCAGAAAAAGACAGGATGGCTGCAGAACGGGCCGCTTTGGACGCCCAGGCCTATAAACGCATGCTTGACCAGAACGCATCACAAGAGGTTTTGAAGCGGAAGCACAGATCACGCCTGCTGTTAGGGTTTGACCCCCAAAATCTCTTTCACACTCCAGGGGCTGGACCCAGTAATCCGCCACAGTACCCGGAGACAAACCGGATTGAGGCACCAGGACCAGGGGGGACGGTCCAACCTCGCCTGATGGAACCTCCTCAGCAGAACATTATGAATTTTCCGCCGGTCCAGACGCCCCCAGGTCATTATTCTAATCCTATGGACAACCTTGTTGCAGCTGCCGCGCGATTAGAGGCTATCCCAGTTGAAGGGGACTCTCCGCAAGCGATAGAGACACGCCGGGTTAAGGAGCTTCTCCGGACTGCGCTGATTCAGCAGGAGGCATACTCATACAGCCGTGATCGGATTCATTCTACGCCCCGTCCGAGCCGGAGCTATAGCAGGCGCATGGATGAACCGGCCATATCAAGCAATGCGTGAGGCCGTGAAGCGGCCCGTGGTAATGACCCGGCAGGTGGTGTTGGCGATGCTCAGGATGTGGTGGACCGGGCCCGGGCACAAAGGGAGGCCGAGTTAGCAGCACAGGATAATGCGGGTCAACTTACACCGGTTCGTTCTACAACCTTTGCCGGACCAGGGATCATATCCGCTTTGGGAGTGCCTTGCTTAATCCCAGCTTTACGTAATGTGCGCCTGCCCAAAGATTTCAAGGGTCCACGCAAGGTGCCGAATTACACCGCTGATTTACCCCCTGAAGCATGGGTAGAGAGTTATGAGATGGCCATGGAGATGCTAGACGTGGATGAGGCCGCATGTGCAAAATACTTCACCATGATGCTTGAGGGCACGGCTCGTACTTGGTTAAAGAGCCTGCCACCCAATTCTATCAGCTCATGGGCCCAGTTGCGGGCCCGGTTTATACAGAATTTTAAGGATACATATAAGCAGCCCAAGTCCATAGTAGACCTGGCGGCTTGTGTCCAGGAGGAAGGAGAATCAACGACCCGTTGGGTGCGCAGCGTTTTGGAAATTTTGCACTCATCTGACAGGATTAATGCTGACTCTGCGATCTTAACTCTGGAAGGCAACTGCCGATTTGAGCCTCTAAAATTGAAATTGGGACGCATGAAGCGGTTCTGTAATGACATGGGAACCCTCATGGCTGCTTTAGTGAAGTATGCCGATTCGGACAGTACCAAGGATCCCGAACCTGATGATGATGAAACAGGGAAGGGAAGGAAGAATAGCAACTCTAAACAGCAGCAGTACAAACCGGCGGGTCATGGAAACGGAGGCAAACGCAAGGCGGAGGGTAGCATGGATTTTGTGGCCAACGCTAATGCACAGGACAGGGGGCAGCAGCGCAGAGGTAAGGCGGCAAATCGTAATGGGGCCCCCAATCCTAACGCAAGCCGTTTGAATTATTTGTTGAATCAGCCTTGCCCAAAGCACGGGACGAAGGAGACACCGGCTAACCACCTTTGGAAGGATTGTTATATTATGCAGGAGTTTAAAAACTCTAATGCCTTCCGGTATGACCATGGGTCAGGTGGCGGTTCAGGATCCGGTTTACACGGTCCGGGTCACGATGGAGCTTCCGGTTCAGGTTTCAATCAGGGCGGTCACAATAGCCAGAATAATCAGAATGGCCAGCAGCAGCAGTCAGGTTATCAGAGCCAGCCAAAGCAGTTGAGCAATGGGCAATGCCATGTCTTCACAACTGGCTTGGATAAGCGCGACCGAAAACTCCACAAGCGAGCGGTGAATTCTGTTGAACCGGCCTTACCACGTTACTTACGCTGGTCAGAGCAGCCCATCGTATGGAGCAGAGAAGATCACCCGCCCCGGGTTGATAATCCGGGCCAGTTAGCATTAGTAGTGGACCCTCAGGTGGGGGGTTATAAGTTCACCAAGGTGCTCATGGATGGAGGAAGCAGTATTAACATACTATACTATGAGACATTCCGGCGCATGGGACTAACAGACAAGGATCTCAGACTGTCGAATACGGTATTCCATGGTGTTGTGCCAGGCAAATCTGCATATCCTGTTGGTAAGATAGCCCTAGATGTGGCTTTTGGGGACGAGCACGACTCTCGGTCGGAAAAATTAAACTTCGAAGTGGTGAAGATCCGGAGCCCGTATCACGCCTTGTTTGGGCGGCCTGCTTATGCCAAGTTCATGGCGCGGCCTTGTTATATCTACTTACAGCTCAAGATGCCGGGTTACAAGGGGACGATAACGGTTCACGGGAACCGTAGGATCGCCTTGGAATGTGAAGAGGGTGATGCGGCTTACGCAGAGTCGGTCTGTGCCACGGAAGAGTTGAAGTATTATAAGGATAATGTTGATCCGGCGGATATGACCCCTTTAAAGAAGCCAACTACAGAGCATGATTCAGATCTGAAGTTCAAATCGGCAGCTGAGACCAAGCTTGTTGACTTCGTGCCCGGTGATTCGTCCAAGCAGTTCACTATCAGTGCCAACCTGGATCCCAAATAGGAAAGCGCGCTAATCGAGTTCATCCGTGAGAATCGGGACATTTTTGCATGGAAGCCGTCTGACATGCCAGGTGTACCGAGGGAACTCGCTGAGCACACTCTTAATGTGGATCCTAAGTATAAACCGGTGAAACAGTTCCTCCGCCGGTTTAACGAAGAAAGGCGCAAAGCCATTGGAGAGGAAGTGGCCAGGCTTTTAGCAGCTGGTTTTATTATTGAGGTGTTCCATCCAGAGTGGCTTGCTAATCCGGTGCTGGTTCTTAAGAAAAACGGCACTTGGCGTATGTGTGTGGATTACACAGATCTTAACAAAGCCTGTCCGGCGGATCCTTTTCCGGTTTGGTTTTCCACACAGTATCATTACTGACAATGGTACCAATTTATCCAAGGGCGCTATGAAGGAGTTCTGTGAACGTGAGCACATCCGACTTGACGTGTTGTCAGTGGCACACCCCCAGTCCAATGGACAGGCAGAACGAGCTAATCAGGAAATCTTGCGAGGCATCAAACCCCGGCTTATGGTCCCATTGCAAAGAACACCAGGATGTTGGGTTGAAGAGCTACCATCTGTATTATGGAGTATCAATACTACGCCAAACCGGTCCACGGGATACACGCCATTTTTCATGGTCTATGGAGCAGAGGCAGTTCTCCCTAGTGACATCCGGCACGATTCGCCTCGTGTGGCAGCTTATGTTGAAGCAGACAATGAGACAGCACGGCAAGACGCTTTGGACCTATTGAATGAGGAGCGTGATATAGCGGCTGCCCGTTCGGTGATTTACCAGCAAGATCTTCGTCGCTATCACAGTCGCCGGGTTAGAACCAGAACTTTTCAAGAAGGAGATTTGGTGCTTCGACTCATCCAAGATCAAACGGATATGCACAAGTTATCCCCACCTTGGGAGGGACCTTTCGTGGTCAGCAAGAATTTGCACAACGGGTCGTACTATCTGATTAATATTTGAGGGCATCAAGACTCACGTACATCAGAGGAGGAGACCAACAGGCCGTGGAATATAGCTCATCTTCGGCCTTACTATACTTGAGCCATCGGCTCTATCTATGTACATATCATGACAATGTATATATTATCTTTGATATATCAAACCGGAGCCTCAGCTAAAGCGGGGTCTCTGTCTTTCTCATCATGCGAGGTTACACGGAGTGGTTCTGTTTAAAGCGACCTCCGGTTTACCCCTTGACATTTGTTTTTATATATCACTGGGGGCCTTGGTCATGTCCGAACCAACGAACACCCTTTGATAGGCGACAGCCACCAGATCATTTGGGGACATGGTCAAGTCTGAACCAGTCACGCCTCTTGGTCGGCCTAAGGCCACAAAATCACTTGGGGGCATGGTCGAACCCGAACCATTGTCACGCCTCTTGATCTGGCATATATGCCACGAGTCATTTGGGGACCTGGCTGACTTGAATCATTGTCACTCCTATTGGGGGCCTTGATCCTATCCGACCATGGTAATACCATCTGAACAGCTCAGTATAGCATATTTTTGCAAATGGTTTTTATCATTGCCTTTTCTTCCATGTTGTTTCCATGGTTTGTTCGTTCTTTGCTTTTGTTGGATTTCTTTTATGTCAACAAGCATATTTTTTCCGGTTCAGCCAATGATTTTTGATCCCCCTTTAAATCCGGAGGAGTCTGCCTGGTTTACCTTTTCCCTGTTAACATCATGGAGTAACCAGGGGGCTCGTATTAAGTCAGTACGGTTTGTACGGGAGCTACTTTCTCCCTTTTTGACGGTAATGGTTTATAAAACCACTGCTTCAGGCTTGGCTAAAGCCAGCTTTATGCTCAAACATGGCAGGTATTTATGTATCATCTATTTGTTATATTACTGATACACATATCAAGATCATAATCCGGCTGACGGTATAACCGCCACCGAAGTTCAAATTTTTCTGATTGCAGGAAATATGAATTAAAGTTTTTCAAGCAAAAGCTTCAGTACTTATGCACGAAGGCATATTCCAGGCAGAAAGTTTTAACTATCCTATTACAAGGCAGCATGGTGCTCAAACAAAATCATTGTTTTTGTGGAAGGATGTTGCAAATAGCTCTTCAAACCGGCTTCCGGTTCAAGCCTGCTCCTCATCCTCCGCCGCTTCAGCTTCCTCGTCTCTACCCATTGGCTGGAAATCAACAGTGGTCCAGTCGATTCCCATTAAAGCTTGGAAAACAGCCTCTTCATGGATCAGGGAAGACGGTTCAATATCAGGGGCGTAAATGTGCTTACGGATTGGAGGAATCAGATTCTCCGCTTCAACAGTTGGGGCAGGCACTCACTTGTTTTGATTATTATATTGCACTTGATAATGCGTCAAATCTGCCTCTTCAGCTAGCTGGCAAGCCAGAGGGCGCACTGCACGGTTTATGGCCCTTAAATCTTCTTCGTTGAATTCAGAGCCATCTTCTTTCAGATTGGGATAGCCTTGAGCTGCTTCCACAGGATCAAAGTCGGGCACCCATGCCTTTGCCCGGATTAAGGCATTGATGGCTCCGGTTCGGGCAGCGGATTTTTTCAGCTCCTCAATCCGGGCTGGAAGCATTGACAACTTGCTAAGAGTGTCCTGGATTAAAGAGGGCGCCGGGTTGTTGTGAGAAGCTGTGGTGATGATCCGTTGGGCTCCGGTATACAATTGTTCCACCAAGGTGTAGGCAACTTTCAATTTCTTCCGCACATCATTTCCTAAATGCCCAATACGTGTGCCTACAACAAGATTGGAATGGTCTCAAACCGGATTTATGATACAGAAGATTCAAATTTATCACAGAAGTTACAAGGAGCTTACCAAAGATTGCAGCAGTCATGGAGTGTATTTGCCGCTGTACGGCCGTCAGTTCATCCACCACCAGTTTAAGGGCCGCTTCAGCATTTTCCGCTCTTTTGGTTAAACCGGCCTTCTCAGTGGCCCAGTCAGCCCGCTCTTTCTTGAAGCCTTCTTTCAGCCGTTCAGCAGTGCTCAAAGCGCTGGTTAATTCTTGCTTGGCCTTATCTGTTTCAGCCTGCTGGGTCTTCAGGGCCTCCTGCAAATCGGCAATCTGGTCCTCCTTGATTTTCACCTCAGCCTGCATATAGATGGCATTTGAAGCTTTGCACAGGCGATCCAAGAAATGGAAGTATCAACCACATAACAAAGTTATATGCCTGATACTTGGGGGCTAATGCACCTTCAATTTTTTGTATATTACTAGATTACAAAGTCCCAAGCTCAATACAAGTATTCAACTTGGCACTTGGGGGCTAATAGCTATTTGATCAAGTTATGTTCTAAGGACAGCTTTTTATTTTTGAGCCCCGGTTTACTTATGCTAAGTTAGACCAGCCCTCGAGGGTTATGCCGACGAATTTCAAAAATGTTCAGGATCAAGTCCCGGTTTGACCAAGGTCACAAACCGGCCCTTGGGGGCTACA
Organism: Triticum dicoccoides; assembly: GCF_002162155.2. Taxonomy (NCBI): domain Eukaryota; kingdom Viridiplantae; phylum Streptophyta; class Magnoliopsida; order Poales; family Poaceae; genus Triticum; species Triticum dicoccoides. The sequence continues at coordinate 433,109,125 of NC_041382.1, forward strand.
AGGATGAATGCAATGGCAGAAAGGAAAGAAGGAATTTACCTCAAATTTATCCCTCATCATTTTGACCAGGCCAGCTTCACAGTCACGGCTAGTGTAAAGCCGGTTTAAATAGACAGAGTGAAGATCTTGAGCATTCAGAGCGGCGTATGTCTCTAATTCAACATCCCATTTTCCTTTGTTCAAAGGGGAAGAATCCTCTTTGATGGTATGCCTGGTAAGGGTGACAGGATTCCCGGGTTCAGAGCGGCCTACGCCGGTAATCACAACATCATCATCTTTTGACTCGCCGGTTTGGATTGGCGCGGCCGGTTTGTCAGCAGGAGTGTGGGATTTCTCAATCTGGACAGAGCTGGCAGGCGGATCAGCAGAGGCTAGAGTATTAATAAGACCTTCTTCAGGGATAACGTCGTCTTGCAGAGGACGATCATTGGGGATATCTTCACAAGTAAACACTTCATGATCAGGTGCTTGATCATGTTCTGGGGCCACATCTTCTTCAGCCGCTCTATCCAGGCGGGCCTTCTTGCTTGGTTTCGGTTTAGCCCTGAAAGAAAAATAAAAAGTCAAGGAAAAGCGTAAGCCATTGCGCAGTATACTGGAAGCATATGTTTGGTTTAACTTACCCAGCAACTGTTTTCAAAGGTGGTAGCTGGGTGGCCGACGATTCACCAGACGATGAATGAGAAGTGACCTGGTAATTGGAGTCGGATGGATTAAGAGGTTGACGGAAGAAACCCACTTTAGGATTTAAATCAATAAAAAGGTCGGAGACCTCGGAGCGGCGTTTTCGAACCGGACTGTTCGGTAAACTGGCAGAAGTAACTACCTGGCTGCTATGCCGGGTTGTGCGGCGAGCTTCGTGTTGCTGGGTCTTCATAAGAAAGTTGGGATCCAAATAAGCAAGAGGATGAGAAAATTTAACTTTCCGGTTTGTCCGGCGAGATTTTGGCAAAGGCAAGATTTCTGAATCAGAAGAGAGAATAGTTACCTCAACGAAGCCCGCATTGCTGGCCTCAGCGTCATCCTGACAAGCATCATCATCAATAAGGCGGGTAAAAAGTAAGCCAAGTGAATCAAGTTCTACCTCAAGATCCGGATTACCCACATCATCATCAATGGCTGGGTCAGATGAAGCGGTGGTCTTTCTTTTACGAGCTGGTTTCTTGATAGCCTTGGTCTTGGGCCGGGTTGGCCGCCCTGCCTTCTCCGTTTTATCTTGTGAAAGCTTCTTGCTCCAAAACGGATTATCACTCTGGATCAACAATAATTAAAGGTCAGACAGATAAAGCAGTAACAGGTTCAATAATAAAGCAAGAAAAATCTTACCGATGGCGGTTCGTTGGTGGTGCAGTAAGGAAGCAGACCGGTTTGAGCACAGAGGTGCTCCGGTTCATTCAACATCTTCTTTACAGATTATGTGACTTCGTCGTCGGAGACCTGGATTTTGATATGTCGGAGTGGGTCATCGACACTGCCAGTGTATTCGCACATCAAACTAGGGCGCCGACTTAGAGGCAGAATGCTCCATGATATCCAGCAGCGTGCAAGGTCTATTCCTGTTAAACCATTGGCCATGAAGGCCCGGAGCTTGGACAGTTGAGGGGCATATTTAATTCTCTCCTTGGCGCTTAGCCTTTGTGGAAAAGGGTGAGTGTTGCTGAGCCGTTCCGGACGGAAGCCAGGCAAGGGATTTTCATTGTCAGGGGAGGTATCCTTGCAATAAAACCAAGTTGCGTTCCACTCCTTGGGGTGAGTATGGAGTTTGACGTGGGGATAGGTGATTTCCTTCCTCTTCTGAATGGCCATACCGCCCAGTTCGGTATTAGGGCCGTCAGTGAATTCAGTACGGCGGTTTAGATGAAAGAGATCTCTAAATAACTCGACTGAAGGCTCCTCTTGAAGGTATGCCTCAGAAAGTACTTGAAAGTGACATAGATTGGTGACGGAGTTGGGGCCAGTATCCTGTGGACGGAGTTGAAAGTTGGCTAACACATCCCGATAAAATTTAGAGCCGGGCGGTTTGAAGCCCCGGGCCATGTGATCTGCGAAGACCACGACCTCTCCTTCCTGGGGCATGGGAGGACATTCATCTCCAGGAACCCTCCAGTGAATCATATCTTTGCTATCCAAAGCGCCGATCAGGACTAGATCGTCCAGCTGTGATTCTGTGACACGGGAGGGAACCCAGTTGCACTCGTACACTTGTTTGGCCATGACGAGATCTACAAGAAATAGGTGATCTGGTTCAAGGACATGCCGGATAAAAAGGTGTTGATCTAAATACGGTAAACCGGAGGCAGTACCCATGAACCGGTCTTCTACAACGCGGCATCAGATGGATTCTGGCGGTTCAACCAGGGGACTAATGACATATATACCGGTTTAGCAATTTTTTCTCTATGGTGAAGTTAAACCGCTTGGCCTAAGCATCGGAAGCAATTGAAACTATGGATAACTAGTTATGCAGAAACAAATTTCACAAAATCGTGTTACAGCCGCGGATCTACAGCAAGCTCACAAAAACAGGAAATATTTCGAAGACTAAGGCGGAAACGGAAGTGAACCATTGAGCGGATATGTGCGGGAGATCTATGCGCTTGGATGAGAAATAGCAGGCGAATGCTAAAGGGATCGCTGCTAAGCACAGCAAGAGTTCACAGATGCATTCAAGGTCAGAGAACAGCTATGAACGCGCAATGAACATAGCAAGAACATGGAACCCTAAGAACAGATCTAGGTTAAGAAGGAGAGAGGACTTACCGGGAACGGAGAAGATGCGGAAAGACGCCGCAACACTCTGGTACGTTCAGGTTGATGCAGCGACCCGAGACGAGGCAGAGGTCGACGGTGGTGGCGGAGCTCCAAAGCCGGCGACGTGAGGAAGAAGAAGAAGAAGGGACGAAGGGGAAGAGAAAGGAAATGACCCTTCGGTCTTATTTATAAGGCAACCGAGCTAGGTCAAATGCGCGAATCCAGGAGCTGTCATTAAGAGGGCGTTATGAATTTCATAATGACGTCATGCCGGTTTACAGTAACCAAAACTGATGACGTCATGCCGGTTTACAGCAACCAAAAATGATGACGACATGGAGATTTGCCAATTAACAGAAGATATCCAAGACGCAAGATGGTGTGAAGGATTGACATGAACCAGTTCAAATCAATCTGGGGCCTAATGTTGGGGATATTACCACTAGACGTAAACCGGCCTACTTGGGCCGGGTTAACTTCATTAGTGGCGTAAACAGATGAAGGCCCAAGGCCTGTAGTCGGTTAGAACATGTAGCCGTAAACCGGCCTGGTGTATGACTTGTATTGTAAGTAAGGAATAAAGAGATAGCGACCGGAATACGAGTATGAACCGGTTAGGACTCTATGGACCGACGGGCGTCACCCGTGTATATAAGGGGACGACCCGGTGGCGGTTCAAGACAGACAACCACAACTCGAGCCTAGGCGAAGCTTGTTTGCTCCCTAGCCATCGAGATCATATCAATTCCATCACAACTAGACGTAGGCTTTTACCTTCATCGAAGGGGCCGAACTAGTATAAAATCCTCGTGTCTTTGTGTCCGCTTTAACCCCTTCAAGTAAACTCGTAGCGATGGCTCCACGACTAAGTCCTTTCGCTAGGACATCTGCCGTGACAAATCCACGACAGGGCCCTCTCGGTAATGCACATCACTATAAGCCTTGCAAGCAATGTGACTAATGGGTTAGTTACAGGATGTTGCATTATGGAACGAGTAAAGAGACTTGCTGGTAACAATATTGAACTAGGTATGAGATACCGACGATCGAATCTCGGGCAAGTAACATACCGATGACAAAGGGAATAACGTATGTTGTTATGCGGTTCGACCGATAAAGATCTTCGTAGAATATGTAGGAGCCAATATGGGAATCCAAGTTCTGCTATTGGTTATTGACCAGAGAGGTGTCTCGGCCATGTCTACATAGTTCTCGAACTCGTAGGGTCCGCACGCTTAACGTTCATTGACGATATAGTACTATATGAGTTATGTATGTTGGTGAGCGAATGTTGTTAGGAGTCCCGGATGAGATCACGGACATGACGAGGAACTTCGAAATGGTCCGGAGATAAAGATTGATATATGTGATAATAGTGTTTGGTCTCTAGAAGGGTTCCAGAATTCACCGGGAGGGGTTCCGGATGTTTCCCGAAATGTTTGGGTACGAGAACACTTTATTTGGGCCAAAGAGGAAAGCCCACAAGGTTTTTTGAAAGAGCAAAAGGAAGTTTTGCGGAGTCCAGGGGCCAGACGCCAGGGTCCCTAGCATTTGGGTCCAGACGTCGGGATCCCTAGCGTCTGGTCCTGGAGTCCGAGAAGGACTCTTGCCTTTCGGGTGAAACCGACTTTGTGTAGGCTTTTACTCCAAGTTTCGACCCCAAGGCTCAACATATAAATAGAGGGGTAGGGCTAGCACCCAAGACACATCAAGAAACACCAAGTCATGTGCCGGCAACCCCGTCCCCTCTAGTTTATCCTCCGTCATAGTTTTCGTAGTGCTTAGGCGAAGCCCTGCGGAGATTGCTCTTCACCAACACCGTCATCACGCCATCGTGCTGTCGGAACTCATCTACTACTTCGCCCCTCTTGCTGGATCAAGAAGGCGAGGACGCCATCGAGCTGAACGTATGCTGAACGCGGAGGTGCCGTACGTTCGGTACTTGATCAGGACGGATCGTGAAGGTGTACGACTACATCAACCGCGTTGATAAAATGCTTCCGCTTTCGGTCTACGAGGGTACGTAGACACACTCTCCCCTCTCATTGCTATGCATCACCATGATAGATCTTGCGTGTGCGTAGGAATTTTTTTGAAATTACTGCGTTCCCCAATAGTGATATCCGAGCCAGGTCTATGTGTAGATGTTATATGCACAAGTATAACACAAAGGAGTTGTGGGCGTGGGTATATACATATTGCTTGCCGTCACTAGTTGATTCTTGATTCAACGGTATTGTTGGATGAAGCGACTCAGACCGACATTACACGTACGCTTACACGAGACCGGTTCTACTGACATGCTTCACACACAGGTGGCTGGTGGGTGTCAGTTTCTCCAATTTTAGTTGAATCGGATTCAATGAACATGGTTTTTTCTGAAGATCAAAAAGCAATCACTATATCGTGTTGTGGTTTTTGATGTGTAGGTAAGAACGGTTCTTGCTAGAAGCCCGTAGCAGCCATGTAAAACTTGCAACAACAAAGTAGAGGACATCTAACTTGTTTTTGCAGGGCATGTTGTGATGTGATATGGTCAAGACGTGATTATATAAATTGTTGTATGAGGTGGTCATGTTTTGTAACACAGTTATCGGCAACTGGCAAGAGCCATATGGTTGTCGCTTTATTGTATGAAATGCAATCGCCATGTAATTGCTTTACTTTATCACTAAGCCATAGTGATAGTCGTAGAAGCAATAGTTGGCGAGACGACAACGATGCTTCGATGGAGATCAAGGTGTCAAGCCGGTGACGATGGTGATCATGACGGCGCTTTGGAGATGGAGATCAAAGGCACAAGATGATGATGGCCATATCATATCACTTATATTGATTGCATGTGATGTTTATCCTTTATGCATCTTATTTTGCTTAGTTCGGTGGTAGCATTATAAGATGATCTCTCACTAAATTTCAAGGGTATAAGTGTTCTCCCTGAGTATGCATCGTTGCTACAGTTCGTCATGTCGAGACACCACATGATGATCGGGTGTGATAAGCTCTACGTTCACATACAACGGGTGCAAGCCAGTTTTGCACACGTGTTAAACTTGACGAGCCTAGCATATGCAGATATGGCCTCGGAACACTGAGACCAAAAGGTTGAGCATGAATCATATAGTAGATATGATCAACATAGTGATATTCACCATTGAAAACTGCTCCATCTCATGTGATGATCGGACATGGTTTAGTTGATATGGATCACGTGATCACTTAGATGATTAGAGAGATGTCTATCTAAGTGGGAGTTCTTAAGTAATTTGATTAATTGAACTTTAATTTATCATGAACTTAGTACCTGATAGTATTTTGCATGTCTATGTTGTTATAGATAGATGGCCCGTGCTGTTGTTTCGTTGAATTTTAATGCGTTCCTAGAGAAAGCTAAGTTGAAAGATGATGGTAGCAACTACACGGACTGGGTCCGTAACTTGAGGATTATCCTCATTGCTGCACAGAAGAATTACGTCCTGGAAGCACCGCTAGGTGACAAACCCGCTGCAGGAGCAACGCCAGATGTTATGAACACCTGGCAGAGCAAAGCTGATGACTACTCGATAGTTCAGTGTGCCATGCTTTACGGCTTAGAACCGGGACTTCAACGACATTTTGAACGTCATGGAGCATATGAGATGTTCCAGGAGTTGAAGTTAATATTTCAAGCAAATGCCCGGATTGAGAGATATGAAGTCTCCAATAAGTTCTACAACTGCAAAATGGAGGAGAATAGTTCTGTCAGCGAACATATACTCAGAATGTCTGGGTACCACAACCACTTGACTCAGCTGGGAGTTAATCTTCCTAATGATAGTGTCATTGACAGAGTTCTTCAATCACTGCCACCAAGCTACAAGAGCTTCATGATGAACTATAATATGCAAGGGATGGATAAGACGATTCCCGAGCTCTTCGCAATGCTAAAGGCTACATAGGTAGAAATCAAGAAGGAGCATTAAGTGTTGATGGTCAACAAGACCACCAGTTTCAAGAAAACGGGTAAAGGGAAGAAGGGGAACTTCAAGAAGAATGGCAAGCAAGTTACTGCTCAAGTGAAGAAGCCCAAGTCTGGACCTAATCCTGAGACTGAGTGATTCTACTGCAAAGGGACTGGTCACTGGAAACGGAACTGCCCCAAGTATTTGGCGGAGAAGAAGGATGGCAAAGTGAAAGGTGTATTTGATATACATGTTATTGATGTGTACCTTACTAATGCTCGCAGTAGTGCCTGGGTATTTGATACTAGTTCAGTTGCTAATATTTGCAACTCGAAACAGGGGCTACGGATTAAGCAAAGATTGGCTAAGGACGAGGTGATGATGCACGTGGGAAATGGTTCCAAAGTCGATGTGATCACCGTCGGCACGTTACCTAATGTGGAGCATCCCATGGTCATCTCCATGTACACCATCATAGCAGCTTGAGTCCCAAGTGGACCTACTGGACTTAAGGTGAACCCGCTCCTCTTCAAGATTTACATGAATATCCATAGGACCTGGTTGCTACCTCACTGTGGATCGGTGTGTGATATGTCTCTGTCGTATCTACTTTTCCAAACACTTTTGCCCTTGTTTTGGACTCTAATTTGTATGATTTGAATGGAACTAACCCGGACTGACGCTGTTTTCAGCAGAATTGCCATGGTGTTGTTTTATGTGCAGAAAACAAATATTCTCGGAATGACCTGAAACTCCACGGAACATCTTAGAAAAAATAATAAAAAATCCTCGCCAGGGCCACACCCTTCTCACGAGGGTGGGGGGCACGCCCCCCTACCTCGTGGGCCCCTTGGATGCCCTCCGACGCCAACTCCAACTCTATATATTTGCTTTTGGAGAGAAAAAAAGGGAAGAAATCATCGCGTTTTACGACACGGAGCCGCCGCCAAGCCCTAAAACCTCTCGGGAGGGCTGATGTGGAGTCCGTTCGGGGCTCCGGAGAGGGGGATTCGTCGCCGTCGTCATCATCAACCATCCTCCATCACCAATTTCATGATGCTCACCGCCGTGCGTGAGTAATTCCATCGTTGGCTTGCTGGACGGTGATGGGTTGGATGAGATTTATCATGTAATCGAGTTAGTTTTGTTAGGGTTTGATCCCTAGTATCCATTATGTTCTGAGATTGATGTTGCTATGACTTTGCTATGCTTAATGCTTGTCACTAGGGCCCGAGTGCCATGATTTCAGATCTGAACCTATTATGTTTTCATGAATATATGTGAGTTCTTGATCCTATCTTGCAAGTCTATAGTCACCTACTATGTGTTATGATCCGGCAACCCCGAAGTGACAATAATCGGGACCACTCCCGGTGATGACCATAGTTTGAGGAGTTCATGTATTCACTATGTGCTAATGCTTTGTTCCGGTTCTCTATTAAAAGGAGGTCTTAATATCCCTTAGTTTCCAATAGGACCCCGCTGTTGGAAATATGCCCTAGAGGCAATAATAAATTGGTTATTATTATATTTCCTTGTTCATGATAATCATTTATTATCCATGCTAGAATTGTATTGATAGCAAACTCAGATACATGTGTGGATACATAGACAACACCATGTCCCTAGTAAGCCTCTAGTTGACTGGCTCATTGACCAATAGATGGTTACGGTTTCCTGACCATGGACATTGGATGTTGTTGATAATGGGATCACATCATTAGGAGAATGATGTGATGGACAAGACCCAATCCTAAGCCTAGCACAAGATCATGTAGTTCGTATTCTAAAGCTTTTCTAATGTCAAGTATCATTTCCTTAGACCATGAGATTGTGCAACTCCCGGATACCGTAGGAGTGCTTTGGGTGTGCCAAACGTCACAACGTAACTGGGTGGCTATAAAGGTACACTATAGGTATCTCCGAAAGTGTCTGTTGGGTTGGCACGAATCGAGACTGGGATTTGTCACTCCGTGTAAACGGAGAGGTATCTCAGGGCCCACTCAGTAGGACATCATCATAATGTGCACAATGTGATCAAGGAGTTGATCACGGGATGATGTGTTACGGAACGAGTAAAGAGACTTGCTGGTAACGAGATTGAACAAGGTATCGGGATACCGACGATCGAATCTCGGGCAAGTATCGTACCGCTAGACAAAGGGAATTGTATACGGGATTGATTAAGTCCTTGACATCGTGGTTCATCCGATGAGATCATCGTGGAACATGTGGGAGCCAACATGGGTATCCAGATCCCGCTGTTGGTTATTGACCAGAGAGTTATCTCGGTCATGTCTGCATGGTTCCCGAACCCGTAGGGTCTACACACTTAAGGTTCGATGACGCTAGGGTTATAGGGAATAGATATACGTGGTTACCGAATGTTGTTCGGAGTCCCGGATGAGATCCCGGACATCACGAGGAGTTCCGGAATGGTCCAGAGGTAAAGATTTATATATGGGAAGTCCTGTTTTGGTCACCGTAAAAGTTTCGGGTTTTATCGGTAACGTACCGGGACCACCGGGAGGGTCCCGGGGGTCCACAAAGTGGGGCCACCAGCCCTGGAGAGCTGCATGGGCCAAGTGTGGGAGGGGACCAGCCCTAGGTGGGCTGGTGCGCCCCCCACCAAGGCCCAAGGTGTAAGGGAGAGTGGAAGGGGGCAAACCCTAGGCTCAGATGGGCCTAAGGCCCACCTAGTGGTGCGCCCCCCTCTCTCTCCCCCCTTGGCCGCCCCCCTAGATGGGATCTAGGGCTAGCCGCCACCCCTAGGGGTGGAAACCTAGGTGGGGGCGCAGCCCCTCCCCTCCCCCTATATATACTTGAGGTTTTGGGCTGCCAGAGACACGATTCAATCTCCTTCTTGGCGGAGCCCTACCCTTCTCCCTCCTCATCTCTTGCGGTGCTTGGCGAAGCCCTGCTGGAGTACCACGCTCCTCCACCACCACCACGCCGTCGTGCTGCTACTGGATGGAGTCTTCCCCAACCTCTCCTTCTCCCCTTGCTGGATCAAGGCATAGGAGACGTCACCGGGCTGTACGTGTGTTGAACACGGAGGTGCCGTCCGTTCGGCACTAGGATCATCGGTGATTTGGATCACGACGAGTACGACTCCATCAACCCCGTTCACTTGAACGCTTCCGCTTAGCGATCTACAAGGGTATGTAGATGCACTCTCCTTCCCCTCGTTGCTAGATTACTCCATAGATTGATCTTGGTGATGCGTAGAAAATTTTGAATTTCTGCTACGTTCCCCAACAGTGGCATCATGAGCTAGGTCTATGCGTAGTTTCTGTGCACGAGTAGAACACAAAGCAGTTGTGGGCGTTGATTTTGTCAATTTACTTGCCGTTACTAGTCTTATCTTGATTCGGCGGCATCGTGGGATGAAGCGGCCCGGACCGACCTTACACGTACTCTTACGTGAGACTGGTTCCACCGACTGACATGCACTAGTTGCATAAGGTGGCTAGCGGGTGTCTGTCTCTCCCACATTAGTCGGATCGGATTCGATGAAAAGGGTCCTTATGAAGGGTAAATAGCAATTGGCATATCACGTTGTGGTTTTTGCGTAGGTAAGAAACGTTCTTGCTAGAAACCCATAGCAGCCACGTAAAACATGCAAACAACAATTAGAGGACGTCTAACTTGTTTTTGCAGGGTATGCTATGTGATGTGATATGGCCAAAGGATGTGATGAATGATATATGTGATGTATGAGATGATCATGTTCTTGTAATAGGAATCACGACTTGCATGTTGATGAGTATGACAACCGGAGGAGCCATAGGAGTTGTCTTAATTTATTTATGACCTGCGTGTCAACATAAACGTCATGTAATTACTTTACTTTATTGCTAACCGTTAGCTGTAGTAGTAGAAGTAATAGTTGGCGAGACAACTTCATGAAGACACATTGATGGAGATCATGATGATGGAGATCATGGTGTCATGCCGGTGACGATGATGATCATGGAGCCCCGAAGATGGAGATCAAAAGGAGCAATATGATATTGGCCATATCATGTCACTATTTGATTGCATGTGATGTTTATCATGTTTATACATCTTATTTGCTTAGAACGACGGTAGTAAATAAGACGATCCATCATTAAAATTTCAAGAAAGTGTTCCCCCTAACTATGCACCGTTGCGAAAGTTCGTCATTTCGAAGCACCACGTGATGATCGGGTGTGATAGATTCTTACGTTCGAATACAACGGGTGTTGACGAGCCTAGCATGTACAGACATGGCCTCGGAACACATGCAAAACACTTAGGTTGACTTGACGAGCCTAGCATGTACAGACATGGCCTCGGAACACAAGAGACCGAAAGGTCGAGCATGAGTCGTATGGTAGATACGATCAACATGAAGATGTTCACCGATGTTGACTAGTCCGTCTCACGTGATGATCGGACACAGCCTAGTTGACTCGGATCATGTAATCACTTAGATGACTAGAGGGATGTCTATCTGAGTGGGAGTTCATAAGATGAACTTAATTATCCTGAACATAGTCAAAAGGTCTTCGCAAATTATGTCGTGGCTCGCGCTTCAGTTCTACTGTTTAGATATGTTCCTAGAGAAAATTTAGTTGAAAGTTGATAGTAGCAATTATGCGGACTAGGTCCGTAAACTGAGGATTGTCCTCATTGCTTCATAGAAGGCTTATGTCCTTAATGCACCGCTTAGTGTGCTGGACCTTGAACATCGTCTGTGGATGTTGCGAACATCTGACATACACATTTTGATAACTACGTGATAGTTCAGTTAAACAGTTTAGAGTTGAGGCACCGAAGACGTTTTGAAACGTCGCGAAACATATGAGATGTTTTGAGGGCTGAAATTGGGACTTCAGGCTCGTGCCCACGTTAAGAGGTATAAGACCTCCGACGATTTTCTTAGCCCGCAAACTAAGGGAGAAAAGCTCAATTGTTGAGCTTGTGCTCAGATTGTCTGAGTACAACAATCATTTGAATCGAGTGGGAGTTGATCTTCCAGATGAGATAGTGATGTTTCTCCGAAGTCATTACCACCAAGCTACTAGAGCTTCGTGATGAACTATAACATATCAGGGATAGATATGATCCTTGAGCTATTCGCGACACCGCGAAAGTAGAAATCAAAAGGGAGCATCAATTGTTGATGGTTAGTAAAACCACTAGTTTCAAGAAGGGCAAGGGCAAGAAGGGATACTTCATGAAACGGCAAATCAGCTGCTACTCTAATGAAGAAACCCAAGGTTGAACCCAAACCCGAGACTAAGTGCTTCTGTAATAAGGGGAACAGCCACTGGAGCAGAATTACCCTAGATACTTGGTAGATGAGAAGGCTGACAAGGTCGATAGAAGTATATTGGATATACATTATGTTAATGTGTACTTTACTAGTACTCCTAGTGGCACCAGGATATTAAGATACCGGTTCGGTTGCTAAGTGTTAGTAACTCGAAATAAAAGAGCTACGGAATAAACGGAGACTAGCTAAAAGGTGAGCTGACGATATGTGTTGGAAGTGTTTCCAAGTTTGATGTGATCAAACATCGCACGCTCCCTCTACCATCAAGATTAGTATTAAACCTAAATAATTGTCATTTGGTGTTTGTGTTGAGCATAGACATGATTGGATTATGTCTATCGCAATACGGTTATTCATTTAAGGAGAATAATGGTTACTCTATTTATTTGAATAATACCTTCAATGGTCTTGCACCTAAAGGAATGATTTATTGAATCTCGATCGTAGTGATACACATTTTCATGCCAAAAGATATAAGATAGTACCACTTACTTGTGGCACTGCCATGTAAGTCATATTGGTGTAAAACACATGAAGAAGCTCCATGTTGATGGATCTTTGGACTCACTCGTTTTGAAAAGTTTGAGACATGTGAACCATGTCTATTGGTGTATACGCATGAAGAAACTCCAGTAAGATGGATCGTTTGGACTCACTTGATTTTGAATCACTTGAGATATGCAAAATCATACCACATGGGCAAGATGACTGAAAGCCTCGTTTCAGTGAAATGGAACAAGAAAGCAACTTGTTGGAAGTAATACATTTTGATGTGTGCAGTCCAATGAGTGCTGAGGCGTGTAGTGGATATCGTTATGTTCTTACTTCACAGATGATTTGAGTAGATGTTGAGTATATTTACTTGATGAATCACGAGTCTGAATTATTGAAAGGTTCAAGTAATTTCAGGGTGAAGTTGAAAGATCGTCGTGACAAGAGGATAAAATATCTATGATATGATCATAGAGATGAATATCTGAATTACGAGTTTGGCACAGAGTTAAGACATTGTGGAAATTGTTTCACAACTAATACAGCCTGGAACACCATAGTGTGATGGTGTGTCCGAACATCATAACTGCACCCTATTGGATGTGGTGCATACTATGATGTCTCTTATCGAATTACCACTATCGTTTATGGGTTAGGCATTAGAGACAACCACATTCACTTTAAATAGGGCACCACGTAATTCCGATGAGATGACACCGTATGAACTATGGTTTAGAGAAACCTAAGCTGTCATTTCTTAAAAGTTTGGGGCTGCAACGCTTATGTGGAAAGGTTTCAGGCTGATAAGCTCGAACCCAAAGCGGATAAATGCATCTTCATAGAGTACCCAAAACAGTTGGATATACCTCCTGTCTCAGATCCAAAAGCAATAGGGATTGTTTCTAGAATCGGGTCCTTTCTCGAGGAAAAGTTTCTCTCGAAAGAATTGAGTGGGAGGATGGTGGAGACTTGATGAGGTTATTGAACCGTCACTTCAACTAGTGTGTAGCAGGGCACAGGAAGTTGTTCCTGTGGCACCTACACATATTGAAGTAGAAGCTTATGATAGTGATCATGAAACTTCGGATCAAGTCACTACCAAACCTCGTAGGACGACAAGGATGCGTACTATTCAAAGTGGCACGTGATCCTGTCTTGGAAGTCATGTTGCTGGACAACAATGAACCTACGAGCTATGGAGAAGCGATGGTGGGCCCGGATTCCGAAAATTGGCTTGAGGCCATAAAATCCGAGAGAGGATCCATGTATGAAAACAAAGTGTAGACTTTGAAAGAACTACTTGATAGTCGTAAGGCCGTTGGGTGCAGATGGATTTTAAAAGGAAGACATACAATGATGGTAAGTGTCACCATTGAGAAAGCTCGACTTGTCGTTAAGGTGTTTCCCGACAAGTTCAAGGAGTTGACTACGATGAGACTTTCTCACACGTAGCGATGCTAAAAGTCTGTTGGAATTATGTTAGCAGTTACTGCATTATTTATGAAATCTTGCAGATAGGATGTCAAAACATTGTTTCCTCGACGATTTTCTTGAGGAAAGGTTGTATGTGATACAACCGGAAGGTTTTGTCAATCCTGAAAGATGCTAATAAGTATGCAAAGCTCCAGCAGTCCTTCTGAGGACTGGAGTAAGCATCTCGGAGTTGGAATGTATGCTTTGATGAGATGATCAAAGATTTTGGGTGTATACAAAGTTTATGAGAAACTTGTATTTCCAAAGAAGTGAGTGGGAGCACTATAGAATTTCTGATGAGTATATGTTGTTGACATATTGTTGATCAGAAATGACGTAGAATTTCTGGAAAGCATATAGGGTTATTCGGAAAGTGTTTTTCAATGGAAAGCCTAAATTAAGCTACTTGAACATTGAGCATCAAGATCTACAAGGATAGATCAAAACGCTTAATGGTACTTTCAAATGAGCACATACCTTGACATGATCTTGAAGGTGTTCAAGATGGATCAGCCAAAGAAGGAGTTCTTGCCTGAGTTGTAAGGTATGAAGTTAAGACTTAAAGCTCGACCACGGCAGAAGAAAGAGGAAGTACGAAGGTCGTCCCCTATGCTTTTGTCATAGGCTCTATACGGTATGCCATGCTGAGTACCGCACCTAATGTGTGCCTTGCCACATCTGGCAAGAGGGTACAAAGGTAATCTAGGAGTAGATCACCAGATAGCGGTCTAAATTATCCTTAGAGGAATAAGGATATGTTTCTCGGTTATGGAGGTGATAAAGAGTTCGACGTAAAGAGTTACGTCGATGCAAGCTTAACACCTATCCGGATAGCTCTGAGTAAAGATACCGGATACTATAATGGAGCAACAATTTAGAATAGCTCCAAGTAGAACAGTTATTTGAAATGGCTCCAAATGTAGCGTAGTAGTTGCATCTACAAGATGACATAGAAATTTGCGAAGTACATACAGATCTGAATGTTGTAGACCCGTTGACTAAAACCTCTCTCACAAGCATAACATGATCAAACCCAGAACTCTTTGGGTGTTAGTCACATGGGGATGTGACCTTGAGTGTTAATCACATATCGATGTGAACTGGATTATTGACTCTAGTGCAAGTGGGAGACTGTTGGAAATATGCCCTAGAGGCAATAATAAATTGGTTATTATTATATTTCCTTGTTCATGATAATCGTTTATTATCCATGCTAGAATTGTATTGATAGGAAACTCAGATACATGTGTGGATACATAGACAACACCATGTCCCTAGTAAGCCTCTATTTGACTGGCTCGTTGATCAATAGATGGTTATGGTTTCCTGACCATAGACATTGGATGTCGTTGATAACGGGATCACATCATTAGGAGAATGATGTGATGGACAGGACCCAATCCTAAGCCTAGCACAAGATCATGTAGTTCGTATGCTAAAGCTTTTCTAATGTCAAGTATCATTTCCTTAGACCATGAGATTGTGCAACTCCCGGATACCGTAGGAGTGTTTTGGGTGTGCCAAACGTCACAACGTAACTGGGTGGCTATAAAGGTACACTACAGGTATCTCCGAAAGTGTCTGTTGGGTTGGCACGAATCGAGACTGGGATTTGTCACTCCGTGTAAACGAAGAGGTATATCTGGGCCCACTCGGTAGGACATCATCATAATGTGCACAATGTGATCAAGGAGTTGATCACGGATGATGTGTTACGGAACGAGTAAAGAGACTTGCCGGTAACGAGATTGAACAATGTATCAGGATACCGACGATCGAATCTCGGGCAAGTATCGTACCGCTAGACAAAGGGAATTGTATACGGGATTGATTAAGTCCTTGACATCATGGTTCATCTGATGAGATCATCGTGGAACATGTGGGAGCCAACATGGGTATCCAGATCCCACTGTTGGTTATTGATCGGAGAGTTATCTCGGTCATGTCTGCATGGTTCCCGAACCTGTAGGGTCTACACACTTAAGGTTTGATGACGCTAGGGTTATAGGGAATAGATATACGTGGTTACCGAATGTTGTTCGGAGTCCCGGATGAGACCCAGGACGTCACGAGGAGTTCCGGAATGGTCCGGAGGTAAAGATTTATATATGGGAAGTCCTGTTTTGGTCACCGGAAAAGTTTCGGGTTTTATCGGTAACGTACCGGGACCACCGGGAGGGTCCCGGGGGTCCACCAAGTGGGGCCACCAGCCCTGGAGGGCTGCATGGGCCAAGTGTGGGAGGGGACCAGCCCCAGGTGGGCTGGTGCGCCCCCCACCAAGGCCCAAGGCGCAAGGGAGAGTGGAAGGGGGCAAACCCTAGGCTCAGATGGGCCTAAGGCCCACCTAGTGGTGCCCCCCCCTCTCTCTCCCCCTTGGCCGCCCCCCCTAGATGGGATCTAGGGCTGGCCGCCACCCCTAGGGGTGGAAACCTAGGTGGGGGCGCAGCTCCTCCCCTCCCCCTATATATACTTGAGGTTTTGGGCTGCCAGAGACACGATTCAATCTCCTTCTTGGCGCAGCCCTACCCTTCTCCCTCCTCGTCTCTTGCGGTGCTTGGCGAAGCCCTGCTGGAGTACCACGCTCCTCCACCACCACCACGCCGTCGTGCTGCTGCTGGATGGAGTCTTCCCCAACCTCTCCTTCTCCCCTTGCTGGATCATGGCGTAGGAGACGTCACCGGGCTGTACGTGTGTTGAACACAGAGGTGCCACCCGTTCGGCACTAGGATCATCGGTGATTTGGATCACGACGAGTACGACTCCATCAACCCCGTTCACTTGAACGCTTCCGCTTAGCGATCTACAAGGGTATGTAGATGCACTCTCCTTCCCCTCGTTGCTAGATTACTCCATAGATTGATCTTGGTGATGCGTAGAAAATTTTGAATTTCTGCTACATTCCCCAACACCCGCTGCCACGAGAGGGTAGGACAAAAGATGTCATGCAAGTTCTTTTCCATAAGCATGTATGACTATATACGGAATACATGCCTACATTACATTGATGAATTGGAGCTAGTTCTGTGTCACCCTATGTTATGACTATTACATGATGAACCGCATCCGGCATAATTATCCATCACTGATCCGGTGCCTACGAGTTTTCCATATACTAGTTTACGCTTATTTACTTTCTCATTGCTACTATTACAATCACTACAAAATACCAAAAACATTACTTTTGCTGTCTTTACTTTTGTTGCCGCTACCACCACTATCATATTACTTTGCTACTAAACACTTTGCTGCAGATACTAAGTTTCCAAGTGTGGTTGAATTGACAACTTAGCTGCTAATACTTGAGAATATTCTTTGGCTCCCCTTGTGTCGAATCAATAAATTTGGGTTGAATACTCTACCCTCGAAAGCTGTTGCGATCCCCTATACTTGTGGGTTATCAAGACTAATTTCTGGCGCCGTTGCCAGGGAGCATAGCTCTATTCTTTGAGTCACTTGGGATTTATATCTGCTTATCATTATGAAGAACTTGAGAGATCCAAAAACCAAGATCTATCCCTCAACTATGAGGGGAGGTAAGGAACTGCCATCTAGCTCTGCACTTGATTCACCTTTTGTTATGAGTAAGTTTGCGACACCTACACCTGCTTCCGCTATTCGTTCTGATATGTCGCATGTTATTGATGATGCCACTTCTGCTATGCATGATACTTATGATGAAACTGCTTCTATGCCTGATACTATTGTGCCCCTTGGTGAATTTCTTGATGAACAAATTACTAGGGCTAGAGAAAAAGAAATTATTGAATCTAAATACGATGATGATAGTGATGATGAAAATATGCCTGTTATCCCTGAGGGCTATCTTTTTGATATGGAATCTTCTACTGCTATTTTAGCTTGCAAAGATAGATATGAGCTTAAGATGTTATTAGTTAAATGGAACAAAGAATCACTTAGAGATAAAATGAAACCCGACCCTGCTTTTGCTACTTCACCTATATGTGTTCCTGATAAGGATTATGAATTCTCTGTTGATCCTGATATAATTACTTTGGTTGAATCTGATCCGTTTTATGGCTATGAATCTGAAACTGTTGGGGCACATCTTACTAAGTTAAATGATATAGCCGCCCTGTTTACTAATGATGAGAGATCGTGTTACTTTTATATACTCAAAATATTTCCGTTCTCATTAAAGGGTGATGCTAAGATATGGTTTAATTCTCTTGATCCTGGTTGTGTGCGTAGTCCCTAGGATATGATTTATTACTTCTCTGCTAAATATTTCTCTCCTCATAAGAAACAAGCTGCTTTGAGGGAAATATACAACTTCGTGCAAATTAAAGAAGAGAGTCTCCCACAAGCTTGGAGGAGGCTTCTCAAGTTACTTAATGCTTTGCCTGATCATCCTCTTAAGAAACTCGAAATACTTGATATCTTTTATAATGGACTAACCGATGCTTCCAGAGATTACCTGGATAGTTGTGCTGGTTCTCTTTTCAGGGAAAGAACACCGGATGAAGCTGAAATTCTATTAAATAATATGTTGACAAATGAAAATAATTGGGCACCTCCTGAGCCAGCTCCTGCTCCAATTACTGAGCCTATTCTTAAACCAACTCCGAAGAAGAGAGGTGTTCCATTCCTCAGTCCTGAAGATATGCAAGAGGCAAAGAAATCTATGAAAGAAAAAGGTATTAAAGCTGAAGATGTTAAGAATTTACCTCCTATTAAAGAAATACATGGTCTTAATATACCGCCTGTTTAAGAAACATATGATCTCAATTCTTTATTTACTGAAGAACTGTTACGTCTCCAACGTATCTATAATTTTTGATTGCTCCATGCTATATTATCTACTGTTTTGGGCAATATTGGGCTTTATTATCCACTTTTATATTACTTTTGGGACTAACCTATTAACCGGAGGCCCAGCCTAGATTTGCTGTTTTATGCCTATTTCAGTGTTTCGAAGAAAAGGAATATCAAACGGGGTCGAAAGGGAACGAAATCAATTGGAGAAGTTATTTTTGGAACGAAAGCCACCGGATAGACTTGGACTCCACGTCAGGAGATACGGGAGGTGCTCACGAGGGTGGGGGGGCGCCCCCCTAGGGCGCGCCCCCTGCCTCGTGGGGCCCCCGTAGCTCCTCCGACGTACCCCTGCACCCATATATACCTACATATCGTAAAACTTCCAGAACGGAAGATAGATCGGGAGTTCCGCCGCCAGAAGCCTCCGTAGCCACCGAAAACTAATCTAGACCCGTTCTGGCACCCTGCCGGAGGGGGCAATCCTTCTCCGGTGGCCATCTTCATCATCCCGGTGCTCTCCATGACAAGGAGGGAGTAGTTCTCCCTCGGGGCTGAGGGTATGTACCAGTAGCTATGTGTTTGATCTCTCTCTCTCTCTCGTGTTCTTGATTTGGTACGATCTTGATGTATCGCGAACTTTGCTATTATAGTTGGATCTTATGTTTCTCCTCCCCCTCTTCTCTCTTGTAATGAATTGAGTTTCCCCTTTGAAGTAATCTTATCGGATTGAGTCTTTAAACATTTGAGAACACTTGATGTATGTCTTGCCGTGCGTATCTGTGGTGACAATGGGATATCACGTGATTCACTTGATGTATTGTTTGGTGATCAACTTGCGGGTTCCGCCCATGAACCTATGCATAGGGGTTGGCACACGTTTTCGTCGTGATTCTCTGGTAGAACTTTGGGGCACTCTTTGAGGTTCTATGTGTTGGTTGAATAGATGAATCTGAGATTGTGTGACGCATATCGTATAATCATACCCACAGATACTTGAGGTGACATTGGAGTATCTAGGTGACATTAGGGTTTTGGTTGATTTGTGTCTTAAGGTGTTATTCTAGTATGAACTCTAGGGCTGTTTGTGACACTTATAGGAATAGCCCAACGGATTGATTGGAAAGAATAACTTTGAGGTGGTTTCGTACCCTACCATAATCTCTTCGTTCGTTCTCCGCTATTAGTGACTTTGGAGTGACTCTTTGTTGCATGTTGAGGGATAGTTATGTGATCCAATTATGTTATTATTGTTGAGAGGACTTGCACTAGTGAAAGTATGAACCCTAGGCCTTGTTTCCTAGCATTGCAATACCTTTTACGCTCACTTTTATCATTCGTTACCTTGCTGTTTTTATTATTTCAGATTACAAAAACCATTATCTACCATCCATATACCACTTGTATCACCATCTCTTCGCCGAACTAGTGCACCTATACAATTTACCATTGTATTGGGTGTGTTGGGGACACAAGAGACTATTTGTTATTTGGTTGCAGGGTTGCTTGAGAGAGACCATCTTCATCCTACACCTCCTACAGATTGATAAACCTTAGGTCATCCACTTGAGGGAAATTTGCTATTGTCCTACAAACCTCTGCACTTGGAGGCCCAACAACGTCTATAAGAAGAAGGTTGTGTAGTAGACATCAAGCTCTTTTCTGGCGCCGTTGCCGGGGAGGCGAGGAAAGTGGCACTAACACCCCGTCAACTAAGCTCTTTTCTGGCGCCGCTGCCGGGGAGGTTAGCGCTTGAAGGTATATCTTTAGATCTTGCAATCGAGTCTTTTAGTTTCTTGTTTTATCACTAGTTTAGTTTATAAAAGAAAACTATAAAAAATGGAATTAAGTTTGTCTCATACACTTCACCTTTTTAATATCTTTCGTTAGTATGATGGAAAGGATAATTGTGCTCAAGTGCTAGAAGAAGAAATCTATAAAATGATTGGCACTAAATATTTGAATGATGAGCATGATTGCAATGTTGTTAGTATGAATTCTTTGAATATCCATGATGCTAATGATATGCAAAGCCACAAGCTTGGGGAAGCTATGTTTGATGAAGATGATATTTTTTGTCCCCCAAGTTTTGATGAGAAAATTTATTATGATGAAAGCATGCCTCCTATCTATGATGATTATTGTGATGGCACATATGCTTTAAATAATAATAACAACAATGAACCTTGTCATCTTGATCTTAATTTTCAATATGATAGTTATTTTTTTGAGTTTGCTCCCACTATTATTCATGAGAAGAATTTTGCTTGTGTGGAGAGTAATAAAATTTCTATGCTTGTAGATCATGAAAAGAATGCTTTAGGTGATAGTTATATTGTTGAATTCATTCATGATGCTACTGAAAATTATTATGAGGGAGGAATATATGCTTGTAGGAGTTGCAATAATATCAAGTTTCCTCTCTATGTGCTTAAAGTTTTGAAGTTATGCTTGTTTTGCCCTCCTATGCTAGTTGATTATTGTTCTCATAAGTTGTTTGCTCACAAAATCCCTATGCATAGGAAGTGGGTTAGACTTAAATATGCTAGTCATATTCTTCATGATGCTCTTTTTATGTTACAATTCTTATCTTTTATGTGAGCATCGTTGAAATCATCATGCCTAGCTAGGGGCATTAAACGATAGCGCTTGTTGGGAGGAAACCCAATTTTATTTTAGTTCCTTGCTTTCTATTCCTGTTTAGTAATAAATAATTCATCTAGACTCTGTTTAGATGTGGTTTTATTGTTTTAATTAGTGTTTGTGCTAAGTAGAACCTTTGGGAAGACTTGGGGAAAGTCTTGTTGATCATGCTGTAAAAAACAGAAACTTTAGCGCTCACGAGAATTGCTGCCATTTTTATTTGGAGAGTGATATTTAGTTAATTATTTTTGCAGATGATTAATAGATAAATTCCTAAGGTCCAGCAATTTATTTGAGAATTTTATGAGTTCCAGAAGTATATTTTTGATCCAGATTACTACAGACTGTTCTGTTTTTGACTGATTCTGTTTTTCATGTGTTGTTTACTTATTTTGATGAATCTATGGCTAGTAAAGTAGTTTATAAACCATATATAAGTTGGAATAAAGTAGGTTTAACACCAATATAAATAAAGAATGAGTTCATTACAGTACCTTGAAGTGGTGATTTATTTTCTTATACTAACGGAGCTTACGCATTTTCTGTTAAGTTTTGTGTTGTGAAGTTTTCAAGTTTTGGGTAAGGATTTGATGGACTATGGAATAAGGAGTGGCAAGAGCCTAAGCTTGGGGATGCCCGAGGCACTCTTTCGTCTTCATTCATCGGTAACTTTACTTGGAGCTATATTTTTATTTGCCACATGATATGTGTTTTGCTTGGAGCGTCAATTTATTTTGTTAGGATTTGCATGCTGTTATTTAGAACAATGTTTTGCATCTTTTATTTCAATAAAAGTGGCATTGATAGTCTTTACTATGCCTATGTTACAAGTATACATGTTGCTGTTTGAAAACAGAAAGTTTACCACTGCTGCAATAATTCCCTAGAAAAGTCAGAATGTGATAAAATGTTGAAACCTTTTTGATATTAAGCTCTGATAAATTTACTACAGTGAGAATTTTCTTTCATAATTTTTGGAGCTAGGGAAGTATGGATGTTGCAGCATTCTTTACAGACTATCCTGTTTAGGCAGATTGCTGTTATGTTTGCATTGTTTGCATATGTTTGCTTCTTTAATGATTCTATTTGAGGATAGGACTATCAAATATGCAGAGGCATTTAGTATGCAATGTTGAATAATAATTTTAGTGATTTGCTACAGTAGAGTATGATAAGGTTTTTGCAATGGTTTATACTAACTTATCTCACGAGTCCTTGTTGAGTTTTGTGTGGATGAAGCTTTTGAGATTTAGGGAGACCGTGATATGAGAGGAATTAAGGAGACACAAAAGCTCAAGCTTGGGGATGCCCAAGGCACCCCAAGATAATATTTCAAGAAGCCTCAAGCATCTAAGCTTGGGGATGCCCTGGTTGGCATCCCACCTTTCTTCTTCAACAACTATCGGTTAGTTTCGGTTGATCCTAAGTTTTTCCTTCTTCACATGATGTTTGCTATTCTTAGATATCATTTTATTTTGTTTTGCTTGCTGTTTGAATAAAGTATCAAGATCTGAAATTATTAAATGTTAGAGAGTCTTCACATAGTTGCATAATTATTCAACTACTCATTGATCTTCACTTATATCCTTCGGAGTAGTTTGTCATTTGCTCTAGTGCTTCACTTATATCTTTTAGAGCATGGTGGTAGTTTTATTTTGAATAAATAGATGAACTCTCATGCTTCACTTAGATTATTTTGAGAGTCTTAATAGCATGGTAATTTGCTTAAAATCCTAATATGCTAGGTATTCAAGAATAATAAAATTCTCTTATGAGTGTGTTGAATACGAAGAGAAGTTTGATACTTGATGATTGTTTTGAGATATGAGGATGGTAATATTAGAGTCATGCTAGTTAAGTAGTTGTGAATTTGAGAAATACCTGTGTTGAAGTTTGTGATTCCCATAGCATGCACGTATGGTGAACCGTTATGTGATGAAGTCGGAGCATGATTTATTTATTGATTGTCTTCCTTATGAGTGGCGGTCGGGGACGAGCGATGGTCTTTTCCTACCAATCTATCCCCCTAGGAGCATGCGCGTAGTACTTTGTTTCGATAACTAATAGATTTTTGCAATAAGTACGTGAGTTCTTTATGACTAATGTTGAGTCCATGGATTATACGCACTCTCACCCTTCCACCATTGCTAGCCTCTCTAGTACCGCGCAACTTTCGCCGGTACCATAAACCCACCATATACCTTCCTCAAAACAGCCACCATACCTACCTATTATGGCATTTCCATAGCCATTCCGAGATATATTGCCATGCAACTTTCCACCATCCAGTTTATTATGACAAATTCATCATTGTCATATTGCTAGCATGATCATGTAGTTGACATCATATTTGTGGCAAAGCCACCGTTCATAATTCTTCCATACATGTCACTCTTGAGTCATTGCACATCCCGGTACACCGCCGGAGGCATTCATATAGAGTCATATCTTGTTCTAAGTATCAAGTTGTAATTCATGAGTTGTAAGTAAATAAAAGTGTGATGATCATCATTATTAGAGCATTGTCCCAGTGAGGAAAGGATGATGGAGACTATGATTCCCCCACAAGTCGGGATGAGACTCCGGACGAAAAATAAATAAAAGAGGCCAAAGAAGCCCAAATAAAAAAAAGAAAGAAAAAAGGCCATAAAAAAGAGAAAAGATCCAAATAAAAAATATAAAAAAAAATGAGAGAAAAAGAGAGAAGGGACAATGCTACTATCCTTTTACCACACTTGTGCTTCAAAGTAGCACCTTGATCTTCATGATAGAGAGTCTCCTATGTTGTCACTTTCATATACTAGTGGTAATCTTTCATTATAGAACTTGGCTTGTATATTCCAATGATGGGCTTCCTCAAAATGCCCTAGGTCTTTGTGAGCAAGCAAGTTGGATGCACACCCACTTAGTTTCTTTTTGAGCTTTCATACACTTGTAGCTCTAGTGCATCCGCTGCACGGCATTCCCTACTCACTCACATTGATATCTATTGATGGGCATCTCCATAGCCCATTGATATGCCTAGTTGATGTGAGACTATCTTCTACTTTTTTGTCTTCTCCACAACCACCATTCTATTCCACCTATAGTGCTATGTCCATGGCTCATGCTCATGTATTGCGTGAAGACTGAAAAAATTGAGAACATCAAAAGTATGAAACAATTGCTTGGCTTGTCATCGGGGTTGTGCATGATTTAAATACTTTGTGTGGTGAAGATAGAACATAGCCAGACTATATGATTTTGTAGGGATAACTTTCTTTGTCCATGTTATTTTGAGAAGACATGATTGCTTAGTTAGTATGCTTGAAGTATTATTATTTTTATGTCAAAATGAACTTTTGTCTTGAATATTTCGGATCTGAATATTCATATCACAAGTAGGAAGAATTACATTGAAATAATGCCAACTAGCATTCCACATCAAAAATTATCTTTTTTATCATTTACCTACTCGAGGACGATCAGGAATTAAGCTTGGGGATGCTTGATACGTCTCCAACGTATCTATAATTTTTAATTGCTCCATGCTATATTATCTACTGTTTTGGGCAATATTGGGCTTTATTATCCACTTTTATATTACTTTTGGAACTAACCTATTAACCGGAGGCCCAGCCCAGATTTGTTGTTTTATGCCTATTTCAGTGTTTCGAAGAAAAGGAATATCAAACGGAGTCGAAACGGAACGAAATCAACTGGAGAAGTTATTTTTGGAACGAAAGCCACCGGATAGACTTGGACTCCACGTCAGGAGATATGGGAGGTGCTCACGAGGGTGGGGGGCGCCCCCCTAGGGCGCGCCCCCTGCCTCGTGGGGCCCCCGTAGCTCCTCCGACGTACCCCTGCACCCATATATACCTACGTATCGTAAAACTTCCAGAACGGAAGATAGATCGGGAGTTCCGCCGCCAGAAGCCTCCGTAGCCACCGAAAACTAATCTAGACCCGTTCTGGCACCCTGCCGGAGGGGGCAATCCTTCTCCGGTGGCCATCTTCATCATCCCGGTGCTCTCCATGACAAGGAGGGAGTAGTTCTCCCTCGGGGCTGAGGGTATGTACCAGTAGCTATGTGTTTGATCTCTCTCTCTCTCTCTCGTGTTCTTGATTTGGTACGATCTTGATGTATCGCGAACTTTGCTATTATAGTTGGATCTTATGTTTCTCCTCCCCCTCTTCTCTCTTGTAATGAATTGAGTTTCCCCTTTGAAGTAATCTTATCGGATTGAGTCTTTAAACATTTGAGAACACTTGATGTATGTCTTGCCGTGCGTATCTGTGGTGACAATGGGATATCACGTGATTCACTTGATGTATGTTTTGGTGATCAACTTGTGGGTTCCGCCCATGAACCTATGCATAGGGGTTGGCACACGTTTTCGTCGTGATTCTTTGGTAGAACTTTGGGGCACTCTTTGAGGTTCTATGTGTTGGTTGAATAGATGAATCTGAGATTGTGTGACGCATATCGTATAATCATACCCATGGATACTTGAGGTGACATTGGAGTATCTAGGTGACATTAGGGTTTTGGTTGATTTGTGTCTTAAGGTGTTATTCTAGTACGAACTCTAGGGCTGTTTGTCACACTTATAGGAATAGCCCAACGGATTGATTGGAAAGAATAACTTTGAGGTGGTTTCGTACCCTACCATAATCTCTTCGTTCGTTCTCCGCTATTAGTGACTTTGGAGTGACTCTTTGTTGCATGTTGAGGGATAGTTATGTGATCCAATTATGTTATTATTGTTGAGAGGACTTGCACTAGTGAAAGTATGAACCCTAGGCCTTGTTTCCTAGCATTGCAATACCTTTTACGCTCACTTTTATCATTCGTTACCTTGCTGTTTTTATTATTTCAGATTACAAAAACCATTATCTACCATCCATATACCACTTGTATCACCATCTCTTCGCCGAACTAGTGCACCTATACAATTTACCATTGTATTGAGTGTGTTGGGGACACAAGAGACTCTTTGTTATTTGGTTGCAGGGTTGCTTGAGAGAGACCTTCTTCATCCTACACCTCCTACGGATTGATAAACCTTAGGTCATCCACTTGAGGGAAATTTGCTACTCTCCTACAAACCTCTACACTTGGAGGCCCAACAACGTCTACAAGAAGAAGGTTGTGTAGTAGACATCAAGAACCTCCTGATCCCGATATCCCGACACAGGTAGTAAAGGTAAATTCTCTCTATAGATATGATAAAGCTGAAGTCCCTCCTACTAAAATTGCTAGTCAGTGCTTGGATGAGTTTGATAACTTTATGTTTAAGCAAGATGACTTCAATGCTTATTTTGGTAGACAATTAAAAGAAAATGCTTATATGATTAGACGCTTGGGTGATTAAAGGTGAACTTAAACTTGTTAGCAAACATGCTTCTATGGTTACCACTCAAGTAGAACAAGTACTTAAGGCTCAAAAAGAAGTGCTTGATGAAATGAATAGTAAGAAAAATGATTATGCTGTTAGAGTGGCTACTAGAACTAGTAGAATGACTCAGGAACCTTTGTATCCTGAAGGCCACCCTAAGAGAATCGAGCAAGATTCTCAAAGAAATAATATTGATGTTCCTAGTTCTTCTAAAAAGAAGAAGAAGACAAATTATAGAACTGTGCAAACTTCTAGGGAATCTATTGCTGAACCACCTGATAATCCAAATGATATATCTATGTCTGATGCTGAAACATAATCTGGTAATGAACATGAACCTAATGAAAATATTAATAATGATGTTCATGATGATGCTCAACCTAGTAATGATAAGGGTTAATTATCCTTTTGCCCTCAGTGGTGTCCATGTACTCAGTTTTGCCCTCAGATGCGAATTGTGCTCAGTTTTGCCCCTAGTCCGTGCGCACCGACTCGTTCCGTGAACTCTGCCGTCTCCATCAGGTCAACCTTTTGACTCGGCCCTTACAGGTGGGACCAGGCGGCAGAGACGGCCAATTTTATTCAGACCGTTGCACGCATGGCTTGTGGGACCCAGCAGAGAGCCGTTGGCGGGTGTGCTATATAAGCGGGCGACAGCAGCGGTGACCACGACGACAGAGAGCACGACAGTGACCACGGCGAGAGAGAGAGCACGGCGGCGGGAAGCTAGCTGTGGAGGGCGCGGCGGTGGGAAGCTAGCAGTGAAGGGCGTGGCAGCG
Source organism: Triticum dicoccoides (assembly GCF_002162155.2). Lineage (NCBI taxonomy): Eukaryota > Viridiplantae > Streptophyta > Magnoliopsida > Poales > Poaceae > Triticum > Triticum dicoccoides. The sequence continues at coordinate 433,136,660 of NC_041382.1, forward strand.
TTGAGATCCCCTTCGGCTCTGAGCTCCATGTCTTCCTCAAGCTCTCGCGCCACCTCGCGGATGCAGAGCCGGGCGTGTGTGGACATGCCTGTCATCGTCTGTCCGCAGTGCCGGGCGGGCGTTGATCGGAGGGTTTCTCAGACACCGAGGAACCAGAATCGTCCGTTCTACGTGTGCAACGAGAATGGGGTAAGAATCGGGGCAATTGCACCATTTTCGTGGTCGGGATCTTTGAGCAATGGGTTGATCTGTTTGGTGTTCATGCAGGTGACATGCTTCTTTCTTTGGGTCGATGCTCTGGCCAAGACTCTGATGAATGAACTGCAAGAAGAGCATGAAGAATGGTTGCGCATGCTGCCACGAACGGCAGTGGCCGCACCACGAGCTCCGGAAGAAGAGATGGAGGGCGAAGCACGCACTGACAGAGAGCTAGCTATTGAACTTAGGATGTTGAAGAAGAAGGTTAGGAAGCTTGAAGATCAAGCACTACCAATACCCATTTGCAAATACTTTTGGGCATTTGTAGGTATGGTAATCGCACTGGTTGTAATGTTGAAAATGTATGGAAAGGCATGAATTATGGAGGAATTTGTAATCTTGAAATTGTTTGAGAAATTCACCTAGTTTAAATGTTGGTTAAAGTTGTTTAAATGTTGAAACAAAAAGAGAAGAAGTGACCAACATTTAAATATGTTGGAAAAAAGAGAAGAAATTAGGAATTCAGAAAGTTTTGATCAATGAAATGCAGCTCTCTGCTCTGCCTTTCTGTCCAAAAAAAAGGTTGCTCTTGGGCCAAATTCAGAGCGTAGAGCCAAGTGCAGGCTAGACTAATGGGCCAACTGCATCCAATTAGGCCCATTCGAGGTTTCTCTTGCGTATTTTTCTGTTTTCTATTCTGATTTAATTTAGGCAGTAAATCATAATGCTGAAACTTTTTGTGGAAGCTAATTGAATTATTCCAGAGCCAAACAATTAAGGTTAGAATTTTTTTGGAGCTGTTAATTAATCCAATTCAAATACACTATGATTTAAATCAAAGACCAAAATGTCATGGAAAATGTACCTCAGCTCTGGTAGAGGTTTATGCCAGGTGCCAAAATAAATGAACATTTTTAAGGGCATTACATTGAGAAAAACATAATTTGTCTAAAAAAATGAAGGGTGGAAAATGCACAAAAAATTGGTGCGGCTGGGGACTCGAACCCAGGACCGCGTGGGTTTGTGGTGTTTAGGGCTACGCTGGTAACCGCTAGGACAGATGGCAAGACTTTGACATGGGTAGGGAAGGAAGGTATACATAGTGAGACTGTCATTTTTTTAAAAAAAATAGTGGGACCGTGAATGTTTGCACACACATGAGAGTGGTTTTCCATTGTTTTGCACTTAAATTTTGGAGGATTGGAAGGTTGAAAATGTATGTTGCACTACCACATGATTTTGGTCAGAGTGGCACTTGGTTTAGGGTTAGAGTGGCACTTGGTTTAGGATTTAAAGGGAATAAATTTGCATGTTAGTTCATGACTTTTTGTTTGAATGAAACAGAGGGCTTCTCACCCCCTCTGATTTTCATTAATGAAAACCACAAGTTCTCGAACTTCATGACTTGTTTAGGGAAGAAATGATATGTTTGGGCACGAACATTTTTTAACTCACATAATAAACCCTAATAACTTAGATAAGATGGAACACACCGTACCATTACAATAACTTAGATAAGTTCACGGATAGTTCACAGACACATGACGAAACATGATACGACACGACACGACATAGAAAAACAACAAAATAAAAAACGAAACATGACGAGCTTGACTCCGGGCTTGAACATCTTCATCTTGACCTTCTTCTTCCACCTTGGCCACGCGCGCCCCTTCAACACCGTCTTCATCTTCACACCTCCTCCTCCTCGTCGTAGGGAAGGGAGTGCATCTGGCCTGGAGTAGGGAAGATGCGCTCGTAGTTGGTGTAGATGTTGTAGACGGTGAAGAAGATGGCCTCGCAGCCGCACCAAAAGACTTGGCCGAGGAGCTCGCACACGTCAAACGGGTTGGTGAAGGTGACCGTGAGCAGTAGGAGGATGCCGCCGCGGTCAACCTCGTTGAGGGTGAACATCCTCGGCGAGCCCCGTGGGAGGTGGGCATAGCCGGCTCTGAGGAAGGCGCGGGTGAGTTCGACGGAACCCCTCCACCTTGAAATAGCCCACACACGAAGCTCCCTCTCCACGAGCACGCCCGGTGGGTAGCGCAGCTCCGGCACGACAGGCGGACGGTTGAAGGTCGGCCCGTTGAACTACATCTTCACTTGGTCTCGCTTGGGGAGGGCTCGGTCGCTTGGGTGTTTGAAGTTGGAGAGGGTCGGATCTGGCTTGTGGGTGGGAGAGGAAGAGAGGCACCCCATTTATAGGCCTGTGGGTGGGAGAGGAAGAGAGAAAGGATGAGAACAGTGCGTGTGTGAATCCGGACACGTGTGTGTATCCGTTACATTTTGCACACTTCAATTTTTGCACGAAAATGATGCATGGGGCGCGTGCGTGCATCTGAATCACTGCATAGCTCTTTGACCGGGTGGTGCATGTGAATCGCTGCCCTGAACCACTGCACTGAACCACCTAGCTCGCCTCGCTAGCCTAGCTCGCCTAGCGCGCCTCGCTCGCATGCATGCACGTCGCCGCCTCCCGCGCATGCAAACCCACGTCGCCGCCTCCATGCATGCAAGGCCTGGAAAGGCTGAGACGGGCTATTTATTGCGGTCTTAGGCCCAGACAACGAGACGGCCCAACGGTCCATCCAGCGCGCCCGGTATTTGTTAAAAAAACAATCTCCCAGCCAATCAAATTGCATCTCGCGGATCGCCCCCCTCCTCCCCGCATATTCCTTCTAGAAGGGTTAGATCGACGACCCTTGATCACCGCTAGGGTTAGATGAACGGTCCTTGTTCAACGCTAGGGTTAGCGGGGTTTGGGAGGGGTTTGGAGCAGTCAAAGCTATGTTTGACCAGATTTCAAATGAGCATAATAAAGTAAATAAAAATCAGAAAAATAAAAAACCTGCGCACATAGTCTTCTTATGTCATATACTAACGATTTAAGTTGATAAACAAGCTTTACATACATTTAAATGATAAGTTCATGTGTATTGTATGATATCTCGAGTATCTCAAACTCTCTTGTATGAAGTGAAGAGAAGTGTTTTGGGGAAATGAACATGCAAATTTCAAAAAACTAACCACAGCTTCATTTTGGAGTGACTAAGAAGGATCCAGGCTTAGTTTTTCATTTTGATGTTTTACACTTGTTTAAATCTTGGTCAAAGTTAAGTTTGACCAGAATTCAAATGAGCAAAACAAATTTAAAAAATCAAAAAAATGGAAAAACCAGTGCACATAGTCTGTACATATAGAATATATGTGTAGGAAAGTTATTTGGCTGATTTAGACAAGGTCGAAAAAAACTTTGCTTAGAAATGAGGCCGTTTACCCTACCTTTGAACCCCTCTTTTTAGCACATTTTTCATGAAAATTTCAAAAAGCTCACCACAACTTCATTTTGGATTGACTAAGAAGTATCCAGGCTTAGTTTTTCATTTTGATGTTTTAGACTTGTTTAAATCTTGGTCAAAGTTAGGTTTGACCAGAATTTAAATGAGCAAAACAAAATTCAAAAAAATCAAAAAAAGGAAAAACCATGCGGTCATTCAAACATCATCCAACAGATATTTAAACATCATGTCAAACATACTTCTAACATAGATCCAACATCATCCAACAGAAATACAACATGTCAAGTGATAAATGTTTCATAATACAACATCATCCCTTATTCACAATGTTTCATAATTATTCATAGATAGCGTTGGGGCTTCTTTCTGTTCCTTGAGCTTCTTGCCATAACTTTGCTCCTCGTGCACCTTGTGCTCATTGTTTCTTCTCTTCTTCTCTTGGTTGTCGGTACCTTGCACGTCTTCTTCAAACCTACCATAGAGCTGTGCAAAACATAAACGGTAATGAGATCATGTCAAGTGATAGATGTACAGTAGTATTTGACCCTCGCAAGATTTACATACCTAGCAGAACTCACAACAATAGAAGGTTGGTCACCATTTGGAGCCTCACTTGGATCATCATTTGGAGCCTCACTTGGATCACCATGATCACCATTTAGAGCCTCACTTGGATCACCATTTGGAGCCTCACTTGAATCATTATTTGGAGGATATTTTGGATCATCGTCAAAATCATGCGGCTGTTGACCATCATTATTTGGAACCTCGTCAAAATCCTCATCTGATGCAACCGGCTGTTGACCATCATTTTCATCATCTGTTGAGGCAACCGGCTGCTGACCAACATTTTCATCGAAGCCTTCATCGAAACTCTCTCTGAACGCTGGATCTACTGTGTTATCACAATACTTACCAAAATGACCAGACCCACCACACCTTGTGCACTTACGCTTCCTCGCTCCAAGTCCATCTCCTTCGCTGCGAGGTCTGATTCGACTCTTCCTTGGTCTACCTGCTGCTCTCTTCAGAATTGGAGCGCAAAGCTTGAATCCAGGGTCCACCATGTCCCATTGTTGTTTTCCCTCCATAGCAGGCAAGGCATAAGCATATGTGGCTTTGAACCTTGCAACAGAGTAGTAATCATGCACATACTGTTGTATGTTCCCTGCTGGACCTGGGAGAGAAGTGATGAAAAACAAGGCATGAATGCATGGCAACCCAGTTATCTGCCATTGCCTACAACTGCAAGTTCTAGCTTCTAAATCCACTGGATATCTCCATTCCCTCTTCTCTTTATCCAAATTTAATATCTCTGCTGTGGTACCCGAGCAAAGAGTCATGTTCATTTCCAAGCCTGTTGTCTTCTGCTTCAGTTCATTCATCATGGCAGGGATGATAATGTGGCCCATGAATTTTGCCTCGGCTATTCCTGCACGATAATGAAATTTCTGCATGTATTCTATCCTTATCCTGTCAAGCAAATCCACCACATAATGACCCTTTAGTTTTTGGATCATTGAGTTGAAAGACTCTGTTAGATTATTGTGCACATAGTCAACTTTGCTCACTTCACTTAATTGGCTTCTGGCCCATAACTTGGAGTGGTGTGTTTCCAAGTATTCTTTCACTTTGGGATTCATGTATAACTGCCTCAAGTGGTAGTTGTGCTTCTTCACACTGCATGTCAAAGATGCTGGCCATAAATTGTCGGTATACACCTTTCCTTTGAATTTCTTCATGAATTTTGCAGCAAGGTGACGCATGCATTCCCTATGCTCTACTCCAGGGAACACATTGTCCACATCCACTTCTAAACCTTTGCAGGCATCTGTATGAATGACCAACCCATTGGGATGTGCAATAGCCCGGGGAGATTATGCAAAAACCAAGTCCAGCTCTCCTCAGACTCTGTCTCCAGCACACCATAGGCAACTGGAGATACAAAACTATGTGCATCAACTACACAAGCTGCTACTAATTGTCCTTTAAACCTTCCTGTGAGAAAAGTGGCATCAATAGCCAAATAAGGCCTGCAGCCTGCCAAAAAACCCCGGCGACAAGCCTCAAAGCAGACAAAAACCCTCCTAAAGCATTCCTTGGTCTTTGTCACTCCCCTGAATGTGTACTCCATGGTGTGGTGATCAATATCTACAATACTACCTGGGCTTGTCCTCTCCACTTCACCTTTGAATGAATACAACAATTGAAAACTTTCCTGCCAGTTACCATAAATAGAATCCATAGCATGTTGTTTACCATTGAACAACCTCATGTATGGTAAATCTATATTGAACTTATCTTTGATGTCCTTCTGCAATTCCTTTGGACCCACTTGCTGGTTTTCTTTCACCCACTTCTTTACTTCTTCTGTCACCCATCTTGACTTGGCTCTACTGATTGTATCCTTCCTAAGGGTTGATTCCTGGCATGTGTGCTTAAAAGGGTTCACTTTGACCTGAACATTAGTGCTATTCCGCATTTTAGATGCAAGCAGCCTCCATGGACAACCTTCAGTCGGACAGTGCACTCTGTAACGTACTTGACCACTCTTGTCAACTTTGAAAGTACGTTCTACCTTGATGCAGTATGTCACAAGTGCATTTCTACACTCATTCATGGATGCAAAAACTGTACCTTCTTCCATATGAGGGTTCAAAGGGTCCCATTCAACAGCTGCAAGGTCTTCGTCCTCACCCATCGCGTCATCATCCACACAGACTGCATTGTGAGCCTCATCTTGATTTTCAGTCCGAGGTGCCCGTCGTAAATTCCGAATAACATCAGAATGTAGCTTCTCTTCATCAACCCCAGAATTGTAGCCATCAGGCTCCACTTCAAGGGGGACCCTACTACTGTTGCCCACACTTGTCGAGCCACCACGTCACCGTGCACCAACTGAACTATTCTGGCTAGAGATGCCATTACGTCGACTTGGTTCTCCCCGAGATGTTGCACCCGCCATCCTAGGTCCAAATGCCTGCTCAGCACATCAACTTGCAGCCTCACATGAAAATTATCTTTCTCTTTATGCCTAACAAACATGGTAGCTAGCTCTTCATCATTACTAACTGTCACCCAATTCTTTTCCCCATCATAGTATTTGTATACCACTTCATCAAGCAAACCCCAAGGATATTGGCTACAAATTACCTCCCCAAATTGTCTGAAACTCCAATTACTAGCCATTGGCAACCGATAATCAAAACCTCCTTGGTATTTCTTATTATCCTTTGCATTGATCATGTACCGGTCCCTTCTAATGTGCACCATGAAAGCAAACCGCAACTCCATCCTAACCGGCGAAAAACAGAGACACAATCAGCACACTAATTGGGAAAACCTACTCGAATCGAGTGTTCAAATGCACAACTAAGCTCAATCTAAACAAGAGGCGAGACTTACCCCTCGGGAACCCAGTCGTGGACGCGGCAGATCTCCGGCCCGATGCCTGCCTCGCCAAATACTTCGGGGTCGCCGCTGCTCACCATTTCGCCCTAGGGTTCTTCCTCCTAGTTTAAATAGCTCCAGCAGCCCCCCACCTTTGAGTGCTCCGGCCGGGTGAACGGAAGGAGGCCACGCCGCGGATCGAGCAGGTGGCGGGCGCCCCACCCGTGGCGTCGCAGGAAGGTGGTGGGCATCACAGGTAGCCGTGGAGCATAGGCGCAGGGAGGTAGCGGCGGAGCAGGCCGTGCAGCTGGTGGGGGGGCAGGTGCTGGCCGCGGTGCAGGTGGCGGCGACGGCGGCGCAGGACAGCCGACCGGGCGGATGGGTGTGAGCTAGAATGATTTGGGGATTTAGTTGCACGGGCCTACATGTCAGCTCCGGACCCACGTCCACGCGATCCCACATGTAAGCTCTGGACCCACAACCACTAACGCCGGTGGATGGAATGGACTCAAATATGGCCGTTTGGCCTCGTCATAGTTGCTGTGCTCGGACTAGGGGCAAAACTGAGGACAATTCGCATCTGAGGGCAAAACTGAGCACATGGACACCACTGAGGGCAAAAGGATAATTAACCCTAATGATAATGATGTAGAAATTGAACCTGCTGTTGATCTTGATAACCCACAATCAAAGAATCAATGTTATGACAAAAGAGACTTTGTTGCTAGGAAACATGGTAAATAAAGGGAACCTTGGGTTCAGAAACCCATGCCTTTTCCTCCGAAATCATCCAAGAAAAAGGATGATGAGGATTTTGAGCGCTTTGCTGAAATGATTAGGCCTATATTTTTGCGCATGCGATTAACTAATGTGCTCAAAACAAATCCTTATGATAAATATATGAAGGATATCATTACTAATAAAAGAAAGATACCAGAAGCTGAGATTTCCACCATGCTTGCTAATTATACTTTTAAGGGTGGGATACCAAAGAAACTTAGAGACCCCGGAGTACCTACTATACCTTGCTCCATTAAAAGAAATTATATTAAAACTGCTTTATGTGATCTTGGAGCCAGTGTTAGTGTTATGCCTCTCTCTTTATATCATAGACTTGACTTGAATAAGCTGACACATACCGAAATATCTTTGCAAATGGCTGATAAATCAACTGCTATACCTGTCGGTATTTGTGAGGATGTGCCTGTTGTGGTTGCAAACGTTACTATTTTAACGGACTTTGTTATACTTGATATCCCCGAGGATGATAGTATGTCTATTATTCTTGGAAGACCTTTTCTTAATACTGCAGTGGCTGTTATTGATTGCAATAAAGGCAATGTCACTTTTCATGTTAATGGTAATGAGCATACGATACACTTTCCGAGGAAACAACCTAAAGTTCATAGTATCAACTCCATTGGGAAAATTCCATCGATTATAATTAGAGGTTTTGAATTTCCTCTTCCTACTGTCAAGAAGAAATATGATATACTTATTATTGGGGATGTGCATATCCCCGTTGAGGTATCTTAGTGTTATTCGAAATTTCTCCGGTTTCATGATTATCAGAATGAGTTTGTTAACAAGACTTGATCAACCTTGTTAGTGGATTCTTTTTGATGAGCATGAGATGGATGAAACTAGAAGCACAAACTTTTGTACCCTCTCTATACTTTCTGTTAATTAGTAGAAATAAAGTAAAAATAGTATTTTTCTGTCTGTTTCCTGACTTATCCGTGCAATATAAAAATATCCTGAAAATAAAAGTCCTCAGAATGACATGCCAATTTAATATGATTTTTTCAGGAATATTTGAGGATTTACTGTGCAAAAATTACCGCGGGAGGAGCTGCCACCTGGCCATGAGGGTGGTGGGAGCCCCCCTTAGGGCGCGCCCCCTGCCTCGTGGGCCCACGGTGGCCCTCCTCCACTTATCCCAGCACCCATCTTCTTCCTCTGTCTCACACAAACCCGAAAAACCAACTCAAGCACGAGTTCCAGCCACTTTTGCTGTGATTTTCGATCTCCTTGCTCAAAGCACCTCTCGCAAAACTGCTTGGTGAGATTGTTCCTTGGTATGTGACTCCTCCATTGGTCTAATTAGTTTTTGTTCTAGTGCTTTATTCTTTGCAAATTTGTGCTGCATAGGTGACCATGTTCTTGAGCTTGCATGTCAAATTTATATGGTTCCAAGAAGTTCTAATGCTTGATATAGGCTCTAGGCACTTGTAGGAGTAGTTGCTATCAGTTTTATTGAAGTTGGTGACGGTGTCCTGGACTAGGGGGTACTCAACACGTCATCTCCCGATCTGTTAGATTGGGACGAGGACCCCCATGGCCGTATACTCATGGGCCAGTTCGGACAGTTGCCGCATACATGGAAGATTCCACAAGACCTGGTGATCAAGACAAGGACTCCTCCCCACCGGCGTATTCGGCTAGGACTCTTGTTATCCTAGGCCTCTGGTGCATTATATAAACGGAGGCCAGGCTAGTCGATAAATCATATACAACATAAAATCATACCATAGGCTAGCTTCTAGGGTTTAGCCTCTCCGATCTCGTGGTAGATCAACTCTTGTAATACTCATATCATCAAGAATAAATCAAGCAGGACGTAGGGTTTTACCTCCATCAAGAGGGACCGAACCTGGGTAAAACATCGTGTCCCCTGCCTCCTGTTACCATCCGCCCTAGACGCACAGTTCGGGACCCCCTACCCGAGATCCGCCGGTTTTGACACCGACATTGGTGCTTTCATTGAGAGTTTCACTGTGTGATCGGCAAAAGGATTGATGGCTCGTCTGCAGGTCAACTGCGATGCCGGCATCTTCGTCGCCGGCTCGACTGGTCGCCTTGGCTCGATCGAGGACCGTGCTCCATCTCTAATCTTCATGTTCGGACGAGGACCTTCATCAACATCAACTCCGATCTCTATTAAGATCATGGAGGAATCATCCATGGAGCTCGGGGGCTCAACGTCAACATTGCCCTCGGGCGACCGTGCTGTTTTTCCGAACAACAAACTTCTATCCGCTGCCACCACCTCTTAGGGCATTGCTTTGATGATCCCTTTGGTGGAATTGTGCGGAATTGAGTCTACAACATCCATGCAAAATTTCGTCAAGTTCCGATGGAGGAATCTCCGACAATCTACGATATACCGGAGCCCTGTCAAACCTGGACGGGAATCTGGACGAGTTTAGGGCGTGGTCTCCAGAGCCTAGCTCGGAGGTCCTTTAAAAGATCCAACCGTTCATCTACTGCGGAATTCCCATATCTACCATCCCTCCAAATTTCAGCTCGATCCGACGGTTTAAACTCCAGGAACCTTTCCATGAGTGGATCAATTTTCGGATCCGTTTTCTGCGTGAATACGGATCTGACCCGAATTCATGTTTCTTTATGAACGTGACATTGGACAACCTTTTTAGAGGAATTCTCTTCTAGGGTATTGTGTGTTGTTTTTAAACACGTGCCCGCAAATTTTTAAGCCTCCCCTAAGGTCGCCTTCATCATCATGCTGGTGTCAAACCAGTCCGGCGATATTGCTCGAAGGCTGCCGACTTGCGCTAGACACGTCGTCACTTTGTTGAGCCGAGCTCAACTTCTTCGGATCATCATCTCGGCAAGACAAACAAGAGTCCGGCATCGCGAAGGATAAATCATCACCAACATCGCCACCCCATGGATTACATGGAGCGGGCATACCAGCATCGCCACACGGTCACTTCATCAAGCCGGCATCGACCACATCACAACCTGCATCGGCAGGGCCGCACTATTGCTTCTTCAAGCTGGTGTCCACCACGCCGACCTACTTTGACTCATCGGCTGTCATCGAGGCTTTGACATCTCCGCTAGACCGGGGGCTTCGCCATCTCTTCATCAACCTACTCCGGACACTTCGGCGTCAATAGCCGACCAGCTCCGTCACATTAGCTGGACCGAGGGCTTTGCCTTGGCGAGCCAACCTTTGCCAGCATTGCCATGCCGTCGTTTTATCGCCCATCAGGCAATGAGTGTGCGGATCGAGTCCCAATTTTGGGAATCACCTTTCTTCGGATTGCTACAACAAATAAACCAGGTGCTATTAATCCCAGTATTTTTTGCTTGTTTGGGTTCATTTTTCCCAAGGAATTATTACTCTGACTTGTCCATCATATGTACACAGGTCTATCAAATGGTGGCTGCATTAATGACGGTTGCATGGTGGTTCGGTCAGTCTCCGTACATAGTCCGGCGAATGCCGCATCCGGAACTCGGACCGACCTGTGAATTCAGGCTTTGCCATGCCTTTATCGCATCACGCCGATGCCCTGCATCGACATTGACTTCGGCGCCAGGCCATATTTCTTTTATTACTCACTTTGCATAAATTATTTATTATGCAACATTTTTTATCATCATCATTATTATTATCTCCGGTTTGCACTATTTTTTGTGCACAGGAAAATGATCCGGGGACTTCATCGTCACTCTGCCGGTCTGCATTGACTGTGCTATGCCACCACTTCGGCGTGTCGAGCTCTCCGCTCTGCCACCTCGGGACCGGCTTGGGGGATGGAACCTTGTCCCGCATCAAGCTCGGACCGCGTCATCAATGCCGAACACATTAACTAGCTAAGTCGCTTTCATGCTCAAAGTTTTAATTTTTAACTTGTGTTCGGTTCGACCAAGCATTACACTTTTTTTGGAAAAAAGTTGCTTGTACAAAATTTCCTTGTCCAAACTTTGTTTGTGACACACATATTCAAATACCCCGTTTACGTGGGGGCTTCCTTTATGAAGCTTTTCCTCTTGCATATGATTATACTTGTACGGCTTCGTTCCTTGTTCGTGTATTACACCACAATATGCACCATATGGACTTAAGCGATTTGCAAGCTGGGTTGCCTGGCTCCTGTGCTTACCCCTACATTCCCGATTGTTCGGCTAGGGAGTAAAGGGAGCACCTCTGCGATTGTCACGACCGGGTCCTCCGAGCTCTGACCTCAGACTGGGTGAAGCCGAAAGCTAGCGCTCTTATTGTTTTCAATCATGGTCGGCACACAACGGAACTCATGAGTACAAAAAATCTATTGCACAAGTCTCATAGCAATAATGAGCACCGAAGAAAGGTATCGGTGGGGGTACTATTTTCTTCAAAGATGCTTCTTACACTTCGTCTGTAATATAGCATAAGTTCCCTGAGTGCGCTTTGTCTGTTACAGCCTTATGGCCCGGTTGCCTGGTTATCGGAAACACTGTCGATATTCTCGACAGGTGGAGTACATAACACTTTTCGGTCCTTGACCGAAGAGGGAGAAGCCAACGGTCGGTTAAGACGCGTTTAAAGTTCGGTTGAACAAAGATATGATATAAGTACTTCGATACATACAATCATTATACATAAAATTCTTTTACCCAAGTCACTTGGGGGCTCTTAAAATTTATATGAGCTATTTTATAGTAAATGTGTTTTCTTCTTGGTCGTTGCAAAGTCTTTTTCTATCACTCCTTTTTCGACGTGAGTGTGTGGTCAATAGCCAAATAACCCATTTTCTCTCTAGTGACCGCTCGAGTTTAGTTCGCTAAACTGGTCTAACGAGAAGCACTCCGCCTTCGGGATAGGAGGCTGCAGCCATAGGCTGACCCGCTTGAAGTCTTGAGATCGGATGTGTAATATTAATGCACGACAGAAGCACAATTTTTCCCCAATTTTCAGATTGGCACCGAACACTTGATCTTGTTCGGACGTCAAGTTTTTACTGACGTTTTTTGGTTTTCCAAGCTTATGGCACTTTTAAACTATTTGTGTGTTTCCAGCACAAGTCTCATAGTGCAATGCCAGACACCTTTATGGATTCGGCAAAAACATTCTCGGATCTCACTATATATGCATTGGTTTCGAATTGTCTTCGGTCAATAGTTGGGTTGCCCGACTCCTGTGCTTGCCTCCTACGTTCCGCTTTGTTTGGCTAGGTGTGCAAAGGGAGAACCACTGCGATTGTGCTTCCAACTCACATGGTTAAGCACCTCAGTGGAGAAAGTCGAAAACTGACTGTCACAATAATCGTAAACTGGTCAGCGATCCGATGACTATGTTAAATGACGGGCCATTCATAACAATGGCCGAAGTGTTTACGGCTTGACCTCGACTGTCGCCGAACACTACCGGGGGCTATTAACTGGCCTCCCAAACTAAATCCTCGATATTTTGCTCTTACATTAGAGCCGAGGTTTCATGATCATGCTTAGCATGACAACCCAAAGAAAGGAACCGATAGCGGGACTATTTTCTTTGGAAGACATTTCTTATGTTAAACAGTAATATAACATATCTCTCTACGTACCTTTGTTTATAAAACCGTATGGCCAGATTGCCTTGTTTGTCGTAAATCTTTGCCCTCATAAAGGCTTTATAAAGTAGGACAAACACTCCTCGGCTACTGGCCGAAGAGGTGGAAGCTGATGGTCGGTCAACAAAGTTTTGTACAATGCGGATCCGAGCATTAATGACGTAAAGTACTTGGATACATAGAGTCATTACACATAATTTGTGATTTTACTATGGATATCGATCCTTAATTCGGCCACCCGTGCCCGCATTAAGGCTCGGGGGCTACTGGGCTTCGGGCACATCGATCCCCTGATCTGGTGTTGCCACTCGACCATTGTCTCGGGGGCTACTGCATTGCATGTCCAATGCAGAAAATTTTATGTGCAATATAGTTTCCGAGGAGATTTTGATCCTCAGGTTGGTCGGCCGCACCCAACCTGAGTCTCGAGGACTGAGCACGCCGCTTTTTGTGTGCCGAAGTATTTTGCCGAGCTAGGACTTGATCCTCAGGCCGATTTTGCAAATCACCCTGAGTCTCAGCGGCTACTGGGATCAGCGGTCTTACGTCATCCTTCAGGTGCCTCTAGGGTTTTAGACCGATACACACCTTGAGGGCTACTGGCTGTATATCTCGGCAGAGAATAAATTGCACCAATAAAAATATTGACAAAAAATCGGCCCACGATCGGGGTGGTGCACCGCCTCGGAAGCAGTCCGGCATAAAGTTCGGGCGCTAGTGGCTGGCTCCATAGAGGGCATTTCCGGCATTAAGCTCGGCTAAACTCCTTCAACTTTTTTGTACCAAGATGATCTATGACATCTTGGATATAGTCCGGCGTTGGAGCTTGGACATAGTCCGGCGTTAGAGCTCGGATACATTTCGGCGTTGGAGCTCGGAAGCAGTCCGGCGTTGGTGCTCGGCTGCAAAAGATACCTCGAATGCAGTCCAGCGTTGGAGCTCGGACGCAAGAGGACACTGCCTCCCGGGAACAGCTTCAAACCCGAGGCGTGGCATAAAAATAACAAGGCATTGATAAAGTACGGAAACTTAAAGGGGCTCCTCGGATACCCGACGTGTAAACTCGTCGAATGCATTTCGACGATCCTCAAGATCGAAGACGAGAAGATTTGTTGAACCAGTTTTCAAGACCGACAACCGAAGATGAAGAACAGTTCGGAAGAATCGAGGAGCGTCCCTAACTTGAAGACCGGTTCAGGGGGCTACTAACGGTGTCCTGGACTAGGGGGTACTCAACACGTCATCTCCCGATCTGTTAGATTGGGCCGAGGACCCCCATGGCTGTATACTCATGGGCCAGTTCGGACAGTTGCCGCATACATGGAAGATTCCACAAGACCTGGTGATCAAGACAAGGACTCCTCCCCACCGGCGTATTCGGCTAGGACTCTTGTTATCCTAGGCCTCTGGTGCATTATATAAATGGAGGCCAGGCTAGTCGATAGATCATATACAACATACAATCATACCATAGGCTAGCTTCTAGGGTTTAGCCTCTCCGATCTCGTGGTAGATCAACTCTTGTAATACTCATATCATCAAGAATAAATCAAGCAGGACGTAGGGTTTTACCTCCATCAAGAGGGCCCGAACCTGGGTAAAACATCGTGTCCCCTGCCTCCTGTTACCATCCGCCTTAGACGCACAGTTCGGGACCCCCTACCCGAGATCCGCCGGTTTTGACACCGACAGTTGGTTCACTTTTGTTTGAAGTTACTAAAAATTTCAGAATTTTTTAGAGAAAAACATTATGCTTAGGAAGATGTTCCAAGGTGGTTCCTCTAAGAAGCAAGGACCCAGGATTGCTATGCACGATGCTGACGAGGATCCACCAAGAGACGCTCCGGTACGGCCTTGCGAATGGTCGTCAGAAAATTTTATGGACCGTGCGGGAATTAAAGAAGAATTCAAAGAATATTTGCGCAATGCCGGTCTTGAGGATTTTGAGGCTAACAAATGCTCCCAGTATCATGATCTCACAAGTTCATTTGTGAGGAGGTTTGAGTATTCATCTTCGCGTAATTCTCCTTTAGTCATGTTTGATCTTTATGACAAATCTTATACCATGGACATATAGGATTTGACTCTTGCATGCAAACTTCCATCGTGGGGCAGTATTAGGGATCCCCCTAAATCTGAATTTAGAAACTTTCTTGCTAGTATAACTGTGCGGGAATCTAGAGATATGACGCAGGCTACCATAGGGAGCATTCACTTTCCTGCTATACATTATTTTTGCTCTCTTCATCGGTAGATGCATAAATGCTAAGGATGAAGCATGTCACATGTGTGTCCCTGATCTTAGCATTCTTAGGAGTGCTGTGTTAGGAGACCAATCTTATCATATGGGAGCCATTGTAGCTCGTAGGTTGCATCATAAGAGACATAATGGAGATTTCTTTGGAGGAATTTATGCAACCCGCTTAGCTCATTTTCTTGAAATAGACATTCGTGAGGGTGATACGGAGTTGCCTCCTGCATATTTAGATTATGACTCTATGGCTTCGCACCAGTTTGTCGAGAGGCCTGAATCACCTCTCTTATATCGTTTAATTTTTGATAAACGACGTGTTTTCCGTATTACTCTCCTTGCTCCTGCCTCCTTTGATTCACAGACAAAAAGAAGATATGTTATTACCAAAGAGGAGGTAGAAGAGTACGAGAGGAGAGCAGAGGCAGCTTGACTCCACGCTGCAGAACAGCAGGCGATAACCGCTGCACATCATTATGATCCCAACTATTCTTCGTCGCAGTATGACCCCAACTACACTTACGGGTATCCGCCAGGTTATCCCTGGCAATAGACCAACTTAGGCCAAAAGCCTAAGCTTGGGGGAGTACGTATTTCTCACCGACATTATATTTATGTTCACACACACTCATTACTAGATGTCGGTGCTCATACTTTTCACTATAATATCCATGCTAGTTTATGTTCTTTTTCCTGCTTTCTTCTTGTGTGTTTGTTAAACCTTAAGAAAAACCAAAAAAATTAGTAGTAGTTTATTTTTCTGCTGTAGTAGTAATAATTAAAAAGAAAACCCAAAAATGTTTCCTGTTCTTCTTTTGCTTGTTTGGGAGCTTTCCCGTGTAAATAGTTTTATTTCTTTTCTTTTCTTTGGGGGTCAGTAGGAGAAGACCATAACTAAACATGTTTGCAATGACAATTAGAGATCATAGTTGCTTGTGCCATGCTTGATTAGCTATGAGTTATAATGGTTTACCTTGTGTGTCAACATGCTATTGAGATGATTATGATGTGGTATAATGGGGTGGTATCCTCCTTTGAATGATTTAAGTGACTTGACTTGGCACATGTTCACGCATGTAGTTGAAACAAATCAACATAGCCATCACGATATTTATGTTCATGGTGGATTAAATCCTACTCATGCTTGCATCCAATGTTTATTAATTTTAATGCATGTACATGGCTGTTGTCGCTCTCTAGTTGGTCGCTTCCCAGTCTTTTGCTAGCCTTCACCTGTACTAAGCGGGAATACTGCTTGTGCATCCAATCCCTCAAACCCCAAAGTTATTCTAGATGAGTCCACCATACCTTCCTATATGTGGTATCTACCTGCCGTTCCAAGTAAATTTGTATGTGCCAAACTCTAAACCTTCAAATAAACATTCTGTTTTGTATGCTCGAATAGCTCATGTATCAACCAAGGCTGTCCTTATCTTCCGTGTTAGGCGGGTTATTCTCAAGAGGAGTGGACTCCGCTCCTCACTCATGAGAAAATGGCTGGTCACCGGGATGCCCAGTCCCATGCTTTATGCAAACTAAATCAAAATTAATTGCAAACAAAACTCCCCCTGGGACCTGATGTATGTTGGAGGCACTCGTTGTTTCGAGCAAGCCATGGATTGATGCTTGTTGGTGGAGGGGGAGTATAAACTTTACCATTCTATTTGGGAACCGCCTATAATGTGCTTAGCATGGAAGATATCGCCATCTCTTAGTTGTTACATTGACAATGAAAGTATACCGCTCAAAATACAATTTATCTCTATTTCAAAACCGAGCTCTAGCACCTCTACAAATCCCTGCTTCCCTTTGTGAAGGGCCTATCCATTTACTTTTATGTTGAGTCATCACCCTCTTATTAAAAAGCACTAGCTGGAGAGCACAGCTGTCATTTGCATTCATCACTGTTAATTTATATTGGGTATGACTATGATTGGATCTCTTTTACCATGAATTACAATGTCTAGTCAGCCCTTGATCTTTAAAGGTGCTCTGCATTTATGTTTTGCGGTCTCAGAAAGGGCTAGCGAGATACCATCTTGTTATATCATATTATGATTGTTTCGAGAAAGTGTTGTCATCCGAGATTTATTATTATGACTTGCTAGTTGATTATGCTATTGATATGAGTAATTATGAGACCTGAGAATTATTGCAAATGTGGTTAGTTATGATCTATGCTGAAAACTTGAATGTTGGCTTGACATAGTTACAACAACAAGAGCAAACAGAGTTTGTAAAAGTTTTTCTTTCTTTCTTTCAGTTTGTCAACTTAATTGCTTGAGGACAAGCAAGGGTTTAAGCTTGGGGGAGTTGATACGTCTCCGTCATATCTACTTTTCCAAACACTTTTGCCCTTGTTTCGGACTCTAACTTGTATGATTTGAATGGAACTAACCCGAACTAACGCTATTTTCAGCAGAATTGCCATGGTGTTGTTTTATGTGCAGAAAACAAATATTCTCGGAATGACTTGAAACTCCACGGAACATCTTAGAAAAAATAATAAAAAATCCTCGCCAAAGATGAAGACCAGGGGGGCCACACCCTTCTCACGAGGGTGGGGGGCGCGCCCCCCTACCTCGTGGGCCCCCTGGATGCCCTCCGACGCCAACTCCAACTCTATATATTTGCTTTCGGAGAGAGAAAAAGGGAAGAAATCATCACGTTTTACGATACGGAGCCGCCGCCAAGCCCTAAAACCTCTCGGGAGGGCTGATCTGGAGTCCGTTCGGGGCTCCGGAGAGGGGGATTCATCGCTGTCGTCATCATCAACCATCCTCCATCACCAATTTCATGATGCTCACCGCCGTGCGTGAGTAATTCCATCGTAGGCTTGCTGGACGGTGATGGGTTGGATGAGATTTATCATGTAATCGAGTTAGTTTTGTTAGGGTTTGATCCCTAGTATCCATTATGTTCTGAGATTGATGTTGCTATGACTTTGCTATGCTTAATGCTTGTCACTAGGGCCCGAGTGCCATGATTTCAGATCTGAACCTATTATGTTTTCATGAATATATGTGAGTTCTTGATCCTATCTTGCAAGTCTATAGTCACCTACTATGTGTTATGATCCGGCAACCCCGAAGTGACAATAATCGGGACCACTCCCGGTGATGACCATAGTTTGAGGAGTTCATGTATTCACTATGTGCTAATGCTTTGTTCCGGTTCTCTATTAAAAGGAGGCCTTAATATCCCTTAGTTTCCAATAGGACCCCGCTGCCACGGGAGGGTAGGACAAAAGATGTCATGCAAGTTCTTTTCCATAAGCACGTATGACTATATACGGAATAAATGCCTACATTACATTGATGAATTGGAGCTAGTTCTGTGTCACCCTATGTTATGACTGTTACATGATGAACCGCATCCGGCATAATTATCCATCACTGATCTGGTGCCTACGAGTTTTCCATATACTGGTTTACGCTTATTTACTTTCCTGCTGCTACTGTTACGATCACTACAAAATACCAAAAACATTACTTTTGCTGTCTTTACTTTTGTTGCCGCTACCACCACTATCATATTACTTTGCTACTAAACACTTTGCTGCAGATACTAAGTTTCCAGGTGTGGTTGAATTGACAACTCAGCTGCTAATACTTGAGAATATTCTTTGGCTCCCCTTGTGTCGAATCAATAAATTTGGGTTGAATACTCTACCCTCGAAAGTTGTTGCGATCCCCTATACTTGTGGGTTGTCAGTATGCATCATTAGGTACGAGGGTGACCGCCAGCAAGAAACTAGGAAGCTTCTCGAAGCCCAAGGAGAAGGACCCCAAGCCCACATGGAGGAAGAAGGAATCCAACAGGAGCTAGACATAAAGTCCCAGGCGACCCCGTGTGCACGGGCCCCCGAGACCCCGTGTCCACGGGCTACACAGGGAGCTGGCACTGGAGCACTGATACGTCCATTTTGCATAATGCTTTTATATCAATATTTATTGCATTATGGGCTGTTATTACACATTATGTCACAATACTTATGCATATTCTCTCTTATTTTACAAGGTTTACATAAAGAGGGAGAATGTCGGCAGCTGGGATTCTGCACCGGAAAAGGAGCAAATATTGGAGACCTATTCTGCACAGCTCCAAAAGTCCTGAAACTTCACAGAAGTCATTTACAAAATATATAAAAAATACTGAGCGCAATAAGTTCCAGAGGGGGGCCACACCCTGGCCACAATGGTGGGGGCTAGTTGCTAGTAGTGTTGATTACTCCTTGTAGTTAATGCTAGTGGTTTATTTGGTGGAAGATCATATGTTCAGATCCTATATGCATATTAATACCCCTATGATTATGAACATGAATATGCTTTGTGAGTAGTTACGTTTGTTCCCGAGGACATGGGAGAAGTCTTGCTATTAGTAGTCATGTGAATTTGGTATTCGTTCGATATTTTGATGAGATGTATGTTGTCTCTCCTCTAGTGGTGTTATGTGAACGTCGACTACATGACACTTCACCATTATTTGGGCCTAGAGGAATGCATTGGGAAGTAATAAGTAGATGATGGGTTGCTAGAGTGACAGAAGCTTAAACCCTAGTTTATGCGTTGCTTCGTAAGGGGCTGATTTGGATCCATAGGTTTCATGCTATGGTTAGGTTTACCTTAATACTTTTGTTGTAGTTGCAGATGCTTGCAATAGAGGTTAATCATAAGTGGGATGCTTGTCCAAGTAAGGACAGCACCCAAGCACCGGTCCACCCACATATCAGATTATCAAAGTACCGAACACGAATCATATGATCGTGATGAAACCTAGCTTGACGATAATTCCCATGTGTCCTCGGGAGCGCTTTTCTCTATATAAGAATTTGTCCAGGCTTGTCCTTTGCTACAAAAAGGATTGGGCCACCTTGCTGCACTTTATTTACTTTTGTTACTTGTTACTCGTTACAAATTATCTTATCACAAACTACCTGTTACCATAATTTCAGTGCTTGCAGAGAATACCTTGCTGAAAACCGCTTATCATTTCCTTCTGCTCCTCGTTGGGTTCGACACTCTTACTTATCGAAAGGACTACGATAGATCCCCTATACTTGTGGGTCATCAAGACTCTTTTATGGCGCCGTTGTCGGGGAGTGAAGCGCCTTTGGTAAGGAAAAATTTATATAGTATGCTGAAATTTACTGTCACTTGTTACTATGGAAAGTAATCCTTTGAGGGGCTTGTTCAGGGTATCTTCACCCTGACCAGTAGAGCATAGAGTTGCTCCTCAACCTACTGAACCTACTGAAAATGAAAATGTCTGCTTTGAAATTCCTTCGGGTATGATAGAAAAACTGCTAGCTAATCCTTTTGCAGGAGATGGAACACTACATCCTGATGAGCACCTAATATATGTGGATGAAGTTTGTGGATTATTTAAGCTTGCAGGTATGCCCGATGATGTTATCAAGAAGAAGGTCTTACCTTTATCTTTGGAGGGAGACGCATTGACATGGTATAGGCTATGTGATGATATGGGATCATGGAACTACAAACGATTGAAATTGGAATTTCATTAGAAGTTTTATCCTATGCATCTTGTTCATCGTGATCGTAATTATATATATAATTTTTGGCCTCGCGAAGGAGAAAGCATCGCTCAAGCTTGGGGGAGGCTTAAGTCAATGTTATATTCATGCCCCAATCATGAGCTTTCAAGAGAAATGATTATTCAAAAAATTTATGCTCGACTTTCTGATAACAACCGCACCATGCTTGATACTTCTTGTGCTAGCTCTTTTATTATGAAGACTATTGAATTCAAATGGAATTTATTGGAAAGAATTAAACGCAACTATGAAGATTGGGATCTCGATGAAGGTAAGGAGTCAGGTATGACACCTAAGTTTGATTGTGTTAAATCTTTTATGGATACCGATGTTTTCCGTAAATTTAGTACTAAATATGGACTTGACTCTAAGATAGTAGCTTCTTTCTGTGAATCTTTTGCTACTCATATTGATCTCCCTAAAGAGAAGTGGTTTAAATATCATCCTCCCATAGAAGTAAAAGTAGCTGCACCTATTAAAGTTGAATAAAAGACTATCACTTATAATGATCCTATTGTTCCTACTGCTTATGTTGAGAAACCACCTTTTCCTGTTAGGATAAAAGATCATGCTAAAGCTTCAACTGTGGTTCGTAAAAGCAATATTAGAACCTATACACCTCCTGAGCAAGTTAAAGTTGAACCTAATATTGCTATTGTTAAGGATCTCTTGGCTGATAATATTGTTGGGCATGTTATTTATTTCTGTGATGAAACTGCTAGAATTGCTAAACCTTATGCTAAAGATAAATATAGACCTGTAATAGGCATGCATGTTATTTCTGTTAAAATAGGAGATCATTGTTATCATGGCTTGTGTGATATGGGTGCCAGTGCTAGTGCAATACCTATCGACTTGTACAACGAGATTATGCATGATATTGCACCTGCTGAGTTAGAAGATATTGATGTCACAATTAAACTTGCCAATAGAGATACTATTTCACCAATTGGGATTGTTAGAGATGTTGAAGTCTTGTGTGGGAAAACTAAATATCCTGCTGATTTTCTTGTTCTTGGTTCCCCACAAGATAGCTTTTGTCCCATTATATTTGGTAGACCCTTCTTAAACACTATTAGTGCTAGGATAGACTGCAAAAAGGATGTTATTACTATTGGTTTAGGTGATATGTCCCATGAGTTCAACTTTTCTAAATTTCATAGAAAACATCGTGAAGAAGAATTGCCTAGTAAAGATGAAATTATTGGTCTTGCTTCTATTGCCGTACCTCCTAGTGATCCTTTAGAACAATATTTGCTAGACCATGAAAATGATATGTATATGAATGAAAGAAGGGAAATAGATGAAGTGTTCTTTAAACAGGGACCTGTTCTGAAACACAACTTGCCTGTTGAAATCTTAGGGGATCCTCCTCCACCCAAGGGTGATCCTATGTTTGAGCTTAAACCATTTCCTGGTACTCTTAAATATGCTTATCTTGACGAAAAGAAGATATATCCTGTTATTATTAGTGCTAACCTTTCAGAGAAGGAGGAAGAAAAATTATTGAAAACTCTGAAGAAGCACCGTGCTGCTATTGGATATACTCTTGATGATCTTAAGGGCATTAGTCCCACTCTATGTCAACACAAATTAAATTTGGAAAAAGATGCCAAACCAGTTATTGATCACCAACGACGACTGAATCCTAAGATGAAAGAAGTGGTATGAAAAGAAATACTAAAGCTCCTTGAGGCAGGTATAATTTATCCCGTTGCTGATAGTCAATGGGTAAGTCCTGTACATTGTGTTCCTAAGAAGGGAGGTATTACTGTTGTTCCTAATGATAAAGATGAATTGATTCTGCAAATAAGTATTACAGGTTATAGGATGGTAATTGATTTCCGCAAATTAAATAAGGCTACTAAAAAAGATTATTACCCCTTACCTTTTATTGATCAAATGCTAGAAAGATTATCCAAAGATACTCATTTTTGCTTTCTAGATGGTTGTTCTAGTTTCTCCCAAATACCTGTGTCAGCTGATGATCAATCTAAGACCACTTTTACTTGCCCTTTCGGTACTTTTGCTTATAGACATATGCCTTTTGGTTTATGTAATGCACCTGCTACCTTTCAAAGATGCATGATGGCTATATTTTCTGATTTTTGTGAAAAGATATGTGAGGTATTCATGGATGATTTCTCCGTTTATGGATCCTCTTTTGATGATTGCTTAAGCAACCTTAATCGAGATTTGCAGAGATGTGAAGAAACTAACCTTGTCTTGAATTGGGAGAAATGCCACTTTATGGTTAATGAAGGTATTGTCTTGGGGCACAAAATTTCTGAAAGAGGCATTGAAGTTGATAAAGCTAAAGTTGATGCTATTGAAAAGATGTCGTGTCCCAAGGACATCAAAGGTATAAGAAGTTACCTTGGTCATGCCAGTTTTTATAGGAGGTTCATTGAGTACTTCTCAAAAATTTCTCGGCCTCTGACTAATTTATTACAAAAAGATATACCATTCGTCTTTGATGATGATTGTGTAGAAGCCTTTGAAATACTTAAGAAGGCATTAATCTCTGCACCTATTGTTCAGCCACCTAATTGGAATTTACCTTTTGAAATTATGTGTGATGCTAGTGATTATGCTGTAGGTGATGTTCTAGGGCAAAGAGTTGATAAGAAATTAAATGTTATTCAATATGCTAGTAAAACTCTAGACAATGCTCAGAGAAATTATGCCACTACTGAAAAAGAATTTTTAGCAGTTGTATGTGCATGTGATAAGTTCAGACCTTATATTGTTGATTCTAAAGTAACTATTCACACTGATCATGCTGCTATTAAATATCTTATGGAAAAGAAAGATGCTAAACCTAGACTTATTAGATGGGTTCTCTTGCTACAAGAATTTGATTTGCATATTATTGATAGAAAGGGAGCTGAGAACCCCGTTGTAGACAACTTGTCTAGGTTAGAAAATGTTCTTGATGACGCACTACCTATTGATGATAGCTTTCCTGATGAACAATTAAATGTCATAAATGCTTCTCACACTGCTCCATGGTATGTTGATTATGCTAATTACATTGTTGCTAAGTTTATACCACCTAGTTTCACATACCAGCAAAAGAAAAAGTTTTCTATGATTTAAGACATTTCTTCTGGGATGATCCACATCTTTATAAAGAAGGAGTAGATGGTGTTATTAGACGTTGTGTACCTGAGCATGAATAGGAACAGATCCTACGCAAGTGTCACTCCGAGGCTTATGGAGGACACCATGCTGGAGATAGAACCGCACATAAGGTATTGCAATCCGGTTTTTATTGGCCAACTCTCTTCAAGGATGCCCATAAGTTTGTCTTATCTTGTGATGAATGTCAAAGAATTGGTAATATTAGTAGACGTTAAGAAATGCCTATGAATTATTCACTTGTTATTGAACCATTTGATGTTTGGGGCTTTGATTATATGGGGCCGTTTCCTTCCTCTAATGGATATACACATATTTTAGTTGTTGTTGATTACATTACTGAGTGGGTAGAAGCTATTCCAACTAGTAGTGCTGATCATAACACCTCTATTAATATGCTTAAAGAAGTTATTTTTCTGAGGTTTGGAGTCCCTAGATATCTAATGACTGATGGTGGTTCACATTTTATTCATGGTGCTTTTTGTAAAATGCTTCCTAAGTATGTTGTTAATCATAGAATTGCATCTCCTTATCACCCACAGTCTAGTGGTCAAGTAGAATTGAGTAATAGAGAACTCAAATTAATTTTGCAAAAGACTTTTAATAGATCTAGAAAGAATTGGTCCAAGAAACTTGATGATGCATTATGGGCCTATAGAACTGCATATAAAAATCCTATGGGTGTGTCTCCGTATAAAATGGTTTATGGAAAAGCATGTCACTTACCTCTCGAACTAGAACATAAGGCTTATTGGGCTATTAAAGAGATCAATTATGATTTTAAACTTGCCAGTGAGAAAAGGTTATTTGACATTAGCTCACTTGATGAATGGAGAAACCAAGCCTTGAGAATGCCAAATTGTTTAAAGAAAAAGTTAAAAGATGGCATGACAAAAGGATACAAAAGCGTGAGTTTAATGTAGGTGACTATGTATTGCTATACAACTCTCGTTTAAGAATTTTTGCAGGAAAACTTCTCTCTAAATGGGAAGGTCCTTACGTTATCGAGGAGGTCTATCGTTCCGGTGCCATAAAAATCAACAACTTCGAAGGCACAAACCCGAAGGTGGTGAACAATCAAAGAATCAAACATTATATCTTAGGTAATCCTATAAATGTTGAAACCGATGTTATTGAAACCGTAACCCCGGAGGAATACATAAGGGACACTTTCCGGAACGTTTCAGACTCCGAAAAGGAATAGGTATGTGGTACGGTAAGTAAACCGACTCCAAAATAGTTCTAATGGCAACTTTTCTCCTTTTGGAATATTTAGAAAAATAGAAAAATAAGAAGCAGTCCGGGAAGGACACGAGGGCTCCACGAGGGTGGAGGGCGCGCCCTACCCCCTGGGCGCGCTCCCTGCCTCGTGGGCACCTCGTGCGCTCTTCGGACTCCGTTTTCTTGCACGATACATATTTCGGTCGGTAAAAATTAATTATATAATCTCCCAGAGGTTTTGACTCCCATATCACGCAAATATCTCTCGTCTTTGTTTCAAGCTATTTTTTTGACAGATCTAGGTCGTCATGTCGTCTTCAAGTGCCCCCAAGGACAAGTTTTTCGAGAAGTTCATCAACCCCTACCTCGCGGAAGTGCTCCAACACCCTCAAACCATTGAGATGCATGAGGGGGTGCTGCACATCCGCGATGTTGAGGGACCAAGGAGGACCGGAAGCGTGGTGACAATGCTCGAGGCAATGGAGCAACAAGTTTTCAAGTGCCAGGAGATGGTGGAACATGGACTCGACACCAACCATATGATGATCGCGGAGTTCACCAACAACCACAAGCTGGATGCCAAGAACATTGGGGAGACCATCTTCAAGCTTCACAAGAAGATCGAGCACCTCCAAGCCGAAATCGATGACCTGCAAAACCAAAACTGTGAGTATGAATATAGATTCAAGAGGATGAGTTTGGCTGCAGATTTGAGGATCCCTGAGACTCGTTCATCCTTCTATGATGGCGAGCCTATGCCTTGGAAGAGGGACGACAAGCCTACATCATCAATAACTCCACCCTCTCCACCAACAAAGAAGAACTGAGTATTTGGTATGGTCACTCCCCTTGGCAACTGCCAAGCTTGGGGGAGGTGCCCCGGTATCGTATCACCATCACTTCTATCTTTACCATTTTTCTTAGTTCGATCCTTTCGGTAATATCTTTATCTAGTAGCATAAAGTTTTAGTATGATCTAGTTCTGAGTTTTGCTTTATGATCCTTCTATGTAATTGAGTCCGTGAGCTATATATAATAAAGATTAGTGTTGAGTCAAGGGCTTGATTATTTTGCCATGATATTGAGTGAATAAAAGAAATGAGAAAGAATAAAAAGAAACAAAGAGATCATATGGATCTTATGGAGAGTAATGAGCGCACATAGAAAGAGTATGATGAATAAAAGTTGAGAGTTGACAAACATAGTTTTGGTCATCGTTGCAATTAATAGGAAGTAATAAAGAAGGAGAGGTCTTCACATATAAATACACTATCTTGGACACCTTTTATGATTGTGAGCACTCATTAAAATATGACATGCTAAAGAGTTGACGTTGGACAAGGAAGACAACGTAATGGGTTATGTTTTCTTACATCTAAGATAAATTATATTGTCATGGATCATCCAACATGATTAAGCTTGCCTTTCCCCCTCATGCTAGCCAAATTCTTTGCACCAAGTAAAGATACTACTTGTGCTTCCAAACACCCTTAAACCAGTTTTGCCACGAGAGTCCACCATACCTACCTATGGATTGAGTAAGATCCCTCATGTAAGTTGTCATCTGTGCAAGCAATAAAAATTGCCCTCTAAATATGTATGACTTATTAGTGTGGGAGAAATAATCTTTATACGATCGTGTGATATGGAAGAAATAAAAGCGATGGACTGCATAATAAAGGTCCATATCACAAGTGGCAATATAAAGTGACGTTCTTTCGCATTAAGATTTTGTGCATCCAACCATAAAAGCGCATGACAACCTCTGCTTCCCTCTGCGAAGGGCCTATCTTTTAATTTTATCTCCTACCTTGCATGAGAGTCATGGTGATCTTCACCCTTCCTTTTTACATTTTATCTTTTGGCAAGCACAACATGTTGGAAAGATCCTAGTATATATGGCTAATTGGATGTGAGTTTTCATGCACTATTATTGTTGACATTACCCCTGAGGTAAAATGTTGGGAGGCAAAACTATAAGCCCCTATCTTTCTCTATGTCCGATTAAAACTCCATACCCATAAGTATTGCGTGAGTGTTAGCAATTTTGGAAGACTATATGATAGTTGAGTATGTGGACTCGCTGAAGAGCTCTTATATTGACTCTTTCTTATGTTATGATAAATTGCAATTGCTACAATGACTGAGATTATAGTTTGTTAGTTTTCAATGAAGTTTATGATTCATACTTGAAATTGTGATTGAATTGTTACTCTAGCATAAGAGATCATATGACAAGAATTATATAAGTTGTTGTTTTAAGAATGATCATGATGCCCTCATGTCCGTATTTTATTTTTATCGACACCTCTATCTTTAACATGTGGACATATTTTTCGATTTTGGCTTTCGCTTGAGGACAAGCGAGGTCTAAGCTTGGGGGAGTTGATACGTCCATTTTGCATCATGCTTTTATATCGATATTTATTGCATTATGGGCAGTTATTACACATTATGTCACAATACTTATGCCTATTCTCTCTTATTTTACAAGGTTTACATAAAGAGGGAGAATGCCGGCAGCTGGGATTCTGGGCTGGAAAAGGAACAAATATTAGAGACCTATTCTGCACAGCTCCAAAAGTCCTGAAACTTCACGAAAGTCATTTTCAGAATATATAAAAAATACTGAGCGCAAGAAGTTCCAGAGGGGGGCCACACCCTGGCCACGAGGGTGGGGGGCGCGCCCTACCCCTTGGGCGCGCCCCCCTGCCTCGTGGGCCCCCTGGTGGCCCTTCGATGCCCATCTTCTGCTATATGGAGTCTTTCGTTGAGGAATCATAAGCAAGCTTTCGGGATGAGACTCCGCCTCCACGAGGCGGAACCTTGGCGGAACCAATCTAGGGCTCTGGTGGAGCTGTTCTACCGGGGAAACTCCCCCCTGGGAGGGGAAATCATCTCCATCGTCATCACCAACGATCCTCTCATCGGGAGGGGGTCAATCTCCATCAACATCTTCACCAGCACCATCTCCTCTCAAACCCTAGTTCATCTCTTGTATCCAATTCTTGTCTCTAAGTCTGGGATTGGTACCTGTGGGTTGCTAGTAGTGTTGATTACTCCTTGTAGTTGATGCTAGTTGGTTTATTTGGTGGAGGATCATATGTTCAGATCCTATATTTAATACCCCTCTAATTATGAACATGAATATGCTTTGTGAGTAGTTACATTTGTTCCTGAGGACATGGGAGAAGTATTGCTATTAGTAGTCATGTGAATTTTGTATTCGTTCGATATTTTGATAAGATGTATGTTGTCTCTCCTCTAGTGGTGTTATGTGAACATCGATTACATGACACTTCACCATTATTTGGGCCTAGAGGAAGGCATTGGGAAGTAATAATTAGATGATGTGTTGCTAGAGTGACAGAAGCTTAAACCCTAGTTTATGCGTTGCTTCGTAAGGGGTTAATTTGGATCCATAGGTTTCATGGTATGGTAAGGTTTACCTTAATACTTTTGTTGTAGTTGCAGATGCTTGCAATAGAGGTTAATCATAAGTGGGATGCTTGTCCAAGTAAGGGCAGCACCCAAGCACCGGTCCACCCACATATCAGATTATCAAAGTACCGAACGCGAATCATATGATCGTGATGAAACCTAGCTTGACGATAATTCCCATGTGTCCTCGGGATCGCTTTTCTCTATATAAGAATTTGTCCAGGCTTGTCCTTTGCTAGAAAAAGGATTGGGCCACCTTGCTGCACTTTATTTACTTTTGTTACTTGTTACTCGTTACAAATTATCTTATCACAAAACTACATGTTACCTATAATTTCAGTGCTTGCAGAGAATACCTTGCTGAAAACCGCTTATCATTTCCTTCCGCCCCTTGTTGGGTTCGACACTCTTAATTATCGAAAGGACTACGATAGATCCCCTATACTTGTGGGTCATCAAGCACCCCGTGCGCACGGGCTTGTACCGTGCCCATGGGACCCCCGTGCGCACGGTCCCAATTACCCCGTGCGCACGGGCCCATCAGGATGGACGGCTGTGAGCTGCTGTTGGGCCTCCTCTTCGTCCTCTCCATCCACCTACCTATATATTCTCTACCTAGACCATTTGTTAGGGATAGCAAAGTATATGAGATGATTATGTGAGCTTTTCTCCTTGTACCCACTCCTCTAGGAGATCATGTCCTCCTAAGGGAGAAGATCCACTTGTGGATATCAAGACCCCATCTAGGGAAGGATCCCCATCATAGGATCATCAAGACCTCTCTTCTCATAGGATTGGGACAAACTAGTACCATGTATCTTTCTTTTGTTGTTCTTGGATCATTGTGAACTCTTGTGTGCTCTTGGATCTAGCATATGTGTGATTGGATCTAGTCAATTTGAGTGTTTCCTCTCTCTTGTGTTCATCTTGTTCTTGGGGATTCCCCTCCAATTCGTGAAAGAACTCCACTTACGGTTCCACCCTACAACATCTTGGTATCTAGAGCCACGTTGATCACAAAATTGGAGCCCCCCTCTTTGTTTTCTAGCCTAGTTTTGTTGGTTTTGTCCCAATTTCGAAAATTCCCCACCAAAAATAGCCCTATTTTTTGTGATTTGTTGGTTTGAGGAGTTTTTGTTGGATTTGATCTATGGATTTGCTTGGTTCCAAGTGGATCTAGCGTTCCTCCACCTTCCCCTACCTTCCATCCTTCGATTTTAACCTCAGATTCGAGATTACCCACTGATTCCGAGCAGTTCGTCCGCTCATAGAACACCCCACGCACATGGGCCATCGGGACCCCGTGCACCCGGGCCAGACAAACCCCGTGTGCACGGCCCTTCCAGTGTGCTTCGGCCACTTGGTTTTTGCCCACCCCACCCTCCCATACCACCCCCATACCCCCAGCTAAACCCCAGCAACGAAATCCATCCATTTGGAGCCCAGATCACGAAGAACTCCTCCAAACACGTGTGTCCCGGGTGACCCTGTGCCCTCGGTACGTGTACCATGCGCACGGGACCCCGTGTCCACGGGCCTTGGACCTCGTGCGCACGGCCGTCCCAAAATCAGCCGCATCCACTTTACGTTTTCACCCATAACTTCCACTCCCGAACTCCGATTTGGGTGTTCTTTGGCTCTTGAAAAGCTAGCGACGTGCTCGAGCTGCTCATCTTGGTTTTACCACCATTTGACTCCATCAAATTTTGTCCATTTTGGCATCTTGCCTAGGCCCTCCACCATATCATCCACAAAACCACCATAGCCTTCCGCAACCTAACCTTTTTGCTCCATATAGCTTTTGTGGTTGTTTGAGTGGTGAATTGAGTCTCCTAAGGTGTTTCGGCTACTTAGGGACAGTTGCTTCTTCATCAACCACCACCACCATTTCCGCATTGCCATCTCCGCTTCCACCATTTGACCTTTTCCGTATGAGATTTTGAGTTTGCGGTTTTTACCGTTTCCTAAGGTGTTTCGGCTACTTAGGGACGGGTCTACATCATCTTGGTATCTACATCAAGAACACCACCACTCATCATCACCTCGAGGTCGTCATCGACATTGACCTCTTCACCATTTTGACACCCTAATCGTAAGCAAGAACGGTAACCTCTATATCATCTTGGTATCGTGGTATCCCATCATTGTACATTCTTGCCATTACATTGTTAACCCCTTAGCCCATTTTGCGTCACTTGCCTATCGAGACTAGCCATTTGAGTATTGTCGGCAACTTTACTTGTGCACATTAGTGATCCGTACCTTCCATTGCTTACATACCATATCATATCATATTGGTATCATATCATCTCTTGTGTCACAAGATTGTTCCCGAATATACAAAATCGCTATCTTGGTTTGTGCATTTCGCATAGTGGCCATATCAAAAAAAGAGAATAATCTTTTAAGAAAAAATAGTGCAAAGAAGCTTGTAAGCAAGAGCCATAGCATCGTCACATTGCATACCATACTACCATATTCATCATCTTGGATCATCGTATGCAAAACACCGGAACATCATACACATAGCATAATTGGGATAGAAAGCTCATACATTTTGCTTCTTATATGTTGTGCACAAGTGTCATATCCGCCTACTGAGCAATCGTGCTAGCGTCTCTCTTGAGTTGTGCAACACAAGCGTTTTCCGTGGATTCCACATTTTGTGCTCATTCCTTGGTTGCACGACCCCATTTATCTATCCGTGTGTGTGTTTCCGTGTGCCACATATTGCTATTGGTCTACTTGTTTCACTTGCAAATTTGTGAATCTTTTCCAACATTATTGACTCTTGCTAACATTTTTGCATCAAATTTTTGTGCCACTATCCTCACCGAGCTCCACCATAAGCCTTACTTGTGTAGGTGTGAGAATTGACAAGATCCGGTACCAATTGTGCTATTTCCTTGTTACATTATTGAGTGATCATTGATCCATCTTCAACATTGGATAAGGTACATTGGTCTAGTTCTTTCCTTTCTTCCACTCACATTTGCTCGAGTCTTGTGATGGACAGGCAAGGCATTTCATCCCTGGTCTTCCACGACAATGACGGCGCGAACAACTACATCACCAAAACGCCCATCTTCGGACTACAACGAGCAATGCGAGGCATTGAGCGACTCACCATCGACATTCACCAACGCGAAGCATGGACAAGGGACTACATCGACACCAAGTTGGACGCACAATTGGATGACATCCGACACGCATGGGCCAACTACAAGTCTTCTTCCTCTTCGTCATCCTCATGGCGGAGACGCTCAAGTCGCAAGTCTTTGTTACGGCAACAAGATGCAAGTACCACGCGGCATCGTCAAGAAAACCTTCATGAGTACAAGAGAAGACCGCGAGACGAGCACCACCAAGACGGAGCTACGACTACTACCACCACTTCGGCATCTTCGCCAAGTGTTATCAAGGCATCTTCGCCTTTGTAACGCCCCAAGACCGGAGCTTCAGATGCCTTCCATGTTTTCCGAGTTTCGTCGGGTGATTTATTTTGTCTATTGCATTCATCTTTGCATATTGAGCATTGCATCATGCCATCATGCTGTCGGGACCCTGATTCTAAGTCACACCGATCTAGCCTATAACACCTCATATCACTTTGCGGCCTCACGCACGGTATTCCCACGGGTGTCGCCTTACCATGGCCCGGGACCGTTTGCGCCTTTTGGCTCACGTATATGATAGTGTCGCTAGCATCCATATGACAAAGAACCCGTGCCAACATGGCTAGTCATGAACCCAGAGCGGCACTAACCTATGGGGACAAGCATACATGATTCACATCGAGCATGTCGGTCAGCAGCGTGTGAAACCGGGCTGTAGCACTGGGCTAACAGGACTCCGGGAACCCGGGCTGTAGCAGGCTAGGCAGGACTCCGGATGTCACTATGTGACATTTCCCTGAAGGGACAAACACAGGAACGAAGTGAAACACATGCCGCCAGTCAAGTGTCCTGAGCAGTAGTGCTGGGCTAGCAGGACTCCGGTGAACCGGGCTGTAGCGGATTACTATGGCTCAAAGAAGCACTAGACTACATTTCCCCATAAGAGAGGCTGCCAAGGATAAACAACTAGATTGTCAGATCCCACACATAGCAATACACGTCACACGTACGCATAACATGCAAGTATGTGTTGTACAACATGGCATCACAACATAACGCAAACTCATATAGATAAAGGCCCAGAAGAGCCACATAGCATTAAATACAAACAGGGGTCACATGACCCATCATTCAGAGCATACAAGCAACGGAAGCATTACATGTCTGAGTACAGACAACTATAAAAGAAAAAGGCTAAGAGGCCTAACTATCTACAAGTCCCTCCCAAGGGCACAAGATCGTAGCTGAGGTGCAAGCTACTCGTCGAAGTCCAAGTAAACTAGTAAGACCGAAGTCTCCGCTGCAAAAACGTAAATAAAGCAACATGAGTACAAAGGTACTCGGCAAGACTTACATCAGGTCCTATCATACATGCATTAGTATCAAGGAGGCAATGTGGGGTTCAGTTGCAGCAAGCCAGCTTTGACTCAGTGGCTAACCTGTACTACGACTGCTGGTAACTCTTTTGAGGTGGCGCACACGAGTCCACTAATCACCACATCAATACTCTACTATGGATTCATTCCCGTCTCCCTACGGGAGGCCATCCATAGCACTCACACTTGTCTTGAGCATTTTAGAGTATCCACTTTAAGTTGTCTATGTACCACGTAAGCATCCAAGAAGTCCATAACCAAGGACACGACTATTCGAATAGATCATGATAACCCCGTAGGGGTGTACTTCTTCACACACGCTCACACCACTTATCACCATATACACGTCATGTATCTCGGCAACCTTCAAGCGGAAGCCTGGCGAGGGTGTCGACCACGACCTGACTAACAACACAAGACTCTAGTCCAGGTTTATCGCCTATTCGGGTTCCATCCGCAAGGAGATCCGGCCGGGGTGTCGCTCACGGCCCCAAATGATGTGTGCAGGGTTCCCAAGCCCACCTCGCCGGATGGATCTACGCTTGGTACACAGTGCCACTTGTGCCTAGTCTGTCCCAAGCCCACCTGGCCAGGTGCCACTTGGTAGACTACTAACACTACCTACAAACACCAGAAACTATTTGCAACTCCTGGACAGAGATCAAGTTGGCTAATAAGTTGAGAGGGGCACTTAAGCATTCCAATGTGTGGTAGTAGCTGGTCATTGGACAACATACACGGAACTCAGTGCTTAAGGACGGTTCCAGTGAGACAACCCACCATGTACTCCTACATGGCCTCTCACCGCTACCTTTACCAAATCGTGTTCACACACTTAACTCTCAGCATCAGAACATATCATTGCACTCCAATTCATTCCAAATGAATCAGACCTGACATACTCTAAGAAATAGCAGGCAATGCATGGTAGGAACACAACATGGCTCAATCAACTCCTACACATGCTAGTGGGTTTTAACTATTTACTGTGGCAATGACAGGTCATGCAGAGGAGAGGGTTCAACTACCGCAACATAAAGTAGCAGTTGAATCGTTGTTGTCCTAATGCAATAAATGAGAGTAGGAGCGAGAGAGTAGGATTGTATCGAAATGAACAAGGGGGTTTGCTTGCCTGGTAGATCAACAGGGGGGCACTGCTCCTCTGACAGGTACTCTGGATCGGTCTCCGGAGCAGGACCCATCGAGAAGGAATGGTGTCGGTAATCAATACACAACCATATGCAACAATATGATGCATGATCATGGCATGAATATGTGATGCTGATTGAGCTAATGCAACTAGCTTTTATTTGGATGAAATCCATTTGAACCAAAGATTCAAATTCATCTCCAAATAAGCTCTTTATATAAGCCATTTTAGTGTTTCACTTATACAGTAGGTATAAGTTGGTTTGGCATGCATGAAAATGGTACAGATGGATAGATTGAATTTTTCTGATAATTTTTCATATATAAATTATTTCAATCTGAGCTACGGTTGAATTATATGAATTTTTGAAGTTTAAAGCATTTTCTGGAATTTCCTGATTTAATTTATAACCAGAAAAGATATATTGCGTCAGCATGACAGCAGCATTGCGTCAGCAGGTCAAAGGCGGCTGACCAGGTCAAACTTGACGTGTGGGGTCCACATGTCAGTGTCTGTGGTAATCCTAAATTAAATTAAACCTAAACTGATTTAGTTAATGGGTTTGGGCCCACACGTCAGTGACCCAATTAGTTAATCAGGGTTTAACTAGTTGTTAAACTAATCCTACTAAAAATTAACAGGGCCGGGCCCCACATGTCAATGACCCATACGGGTTAAACTGGTCAACTAGGGGTCAGACACGGTCAACCCGCCGGCGTTTAGCTGCCGGCGAGGCAGAACGCGGCGGAGGGCCTCGGATTTGGTCCTCCGATGACCATTTGGGCGGCAGAGGCCACCTACGCGATGCCCAGGCTCGCGCGCATCTAGTGGGACACGCGGGAGGCTGTGGGGTGGCCGGAGATGACCACGGCGAGGTCATCCGCGGCGGCCGGAGCACGGCTACGGCCGGGAGCAGGCTGCGGGGCACGGGGAGGTCACCCGAGGGGCTCTGCGGCACCCCCGTGGCAACAGGAGCACGATGGGGTGCTCGGTTTGGGCGGAGGCGGGCCGAGACGATGACGGCGACATGGACGGCGGCGAAGCGCTACGGTCATGGAGGGGAACGATGCTACGGCGCGCGAGCGACTAAACGGAGAGGGGGAAACGGTGGCAGGGCTCATCGCGGATCCGGTGGAGGCGTTAGAGTGCTCGGGGTAGGTCCAATGGCGACGAGTTGACGACGACGGACGGCGGAGCCTGAGGAGGAAGACGATGGCGATGGCGGCGATGCAGGCCGTCCGTAGGTGTGTGGCTTGACGAGGAGGTAGCCAACGATGTGGCGGAGGTTCTGAGCATGGGGAGAGGGCGAGGGGGAGGCGATGGCTACGGCAACGGCGAACGGCAGCGACGAACGCGCTCGGGCAGCAGCGGGGAAGAGAGCAGAGGAGGAGAGGACTGGGGAGAGTGAGAGGGTCCGGGGGGGCGTGGCATCGTCGGGTGCCTCCAGCGGCGAGCAGGGAAGCAGGAGGTGGCCGGCGTGTGATCGTGCGCGGCGACCACGCGCCCTTCATCCTCCTAGCAAGGGGAGGAAGACGACAGGGGAGGTGGGGATGGGCCGGGCTGGCCAGCCAGCTGGGTCGGCTTCTCTCCTGGGCCAGGTAAGCCAGGTGAGGTTTTTTCCTTTTTGTTATTCTTTTCTATTTCTGTAATTTTTTGATTTGATTTTTATACCAAATCATTTCATAAACTTCTGAAATTTATTATGTGGCCTATTTAA
This sequence comes from Triticum dicoccoides, assembly GCF_002162155.2. Taxonomy (NCBI): domain Eukaryota; kingdom Viridiplantae; phylum Streptophyta; class Magnoliopsida; order Poales; family Poaceae; genus Triticum; species Triticum dicoccoides. The sequence goes on from NC_041382.1 coordinate 433,172,861, forward strand.
AAGTATTCAAGGCCACTTGCAAACTTTCAGAGTTATTGGATCTTATTTGAAGTATATCAAATATAAATCCAATGCAAATAATTATTGAATTAATTCCAAAAGTCCAAAATAAATACTTATGACCTCCTGAAAATGTTGGTTTGAATTTTATCTCTGTCCAAGTTTTCGGAGAGCAACATGAGCATTTTCCTGGACCCTTTTAGAGCAATTTTTTTATTTGGGTCATTTCCAAAATGATTCTGAGGGTTTCACAAATCCCCATTTCAATTTTAAATGGAATTTAAACATGATGCAAACATGAAGGCTAGCCTAGGTCATACCAGAACTAGGGATGTGACAACTCGCCCCCACTCGGAAGAATCTCGTCCCGAGATTCAGGAGTCGGCGGAAAGAAAGTGGGGTACTCAAGTCGAAGACGATCTTCACGCTCCCAGGTAGCTTCTCTCTCAGAATGATGAGACCACGAACCTTGATAAACTTGATGTTATGACGTTGGGTGACACACTCTTCTTGATCAAGGATGCAAACGGGGTACTCTCGAAAAGTGAGGTTATCTTGGAGATCAAGCGTTTCGTGGTCCACTCCGCGAATGGGATCCGAGAAGCAACGCCTGAGTTGAGAGACGTGGAAGACATCATGAACTCGAGAAAGATGTGGGGGTAGTTCCAACTGGTAGGCAACCTCTCCTCGTTTAGCGAGAATGAGAAAGGGACCAATATAACGAGGAGCCAACTTGCCCTTGATACCGAAATGATGGGTACCCTTCAAAGGGGTAACCCGAAGGTAAGCTTTGTCGCCAACTTCATAAGCCACTTCCTTATGACTACAGTCATACTGGCTCTTTTGACGAGATTGGGCTGTTTTCAAATTCTCATGAATGATGCGAACTTGCTCTTCTGCCTCCTGGATCATATCCGGTCCAAAGAATTGTCTTTCACCGGTTTCTGGCCAGTTCAAAGGTGTTCGACATCTTCGTCCATACAGAACCTCAAAAGGAGCTTTCTTGAGGCTGGATTGGTAGCTGTTGTTATAAGCAAACTCGGCGAAGGGAAGACACTTCTCCCAATCCATACCGAATGAGATAACACAAGCTCTAAGCATGTCTTCGAGAATTTGGTTGACCCTTTCCACCTGACCACTTGACCGAGGGTGGAAAGCGGTACTGAAGGAAAGATGGGTGCCCATGGCAGTTTGGAAACTCTCCCAGAAATGAGAAGTGAAAAGACTACCACGGTCTGAATTTATCTCTAGTGGGACACCATGAAGTGACACTATTCGAGAAATATATAAGTCAGCGAGCTGACTAGCGGTGATACTCTCTCGAACAGGTAGGAAGTGAGCCACTTTGGAAAGACGATCAATGACTACGAAGATAGCATTACTCCCTCTCTTGGTCCTGGGAAAACCGAAGATGAAGTCCATACCAACTTTGTCCCATTTCCACTCAGGAATAGCTAAAGGCTGAAGGGTGCCAGCAGGTCGTTGATGCTCTGCCTTAACGCGACGACAAACGTCGCAGTTAGCAATAAACTGAGCAATTTCTCTCTTCATCCTAGTCCACCAGAACCTCTGGCGTAGGTCCTGATACATCTTAGTACTACCGGGATGAATCGTGAGAGGAGATTCATGTGCCCCCTTAAGGATTAATTGTCGAAGATGTTGATTCTTGGGAACTACCAAGCGATTCTCAAAGAAAACAACACCTCGATCATCTATAGAGAAACATCCACCAACTCCCTTCTTAATGTTTCTCTTGATGCGGATGACACCCCTATCAAACTTCTGGTCAGTAATGATCTGATCCTCAAGGGTAGGTTTCGCCACCAAGGTAGAAAGGAATCCATGAGGAGCAATGTAAAGATTAAGCTTACAGAATTCCTCATGGAGAAGTGGTTGGCCCTGCTGCAACATGAGATTGTTGCAATAGGACTTACGACTTAGCGCATCAGCCATGACATTGCCCTTGCCTGGGGTGTAGGTAATCCCTAAGTTGTAATTCGAGATCAATTCCAACCAACGCCTTTGCCTAAGGTTCAAATCTGGTTGGGTGAAGATATACTTGAGACTCTGGTGGTCGGTGTAAATCTCGCAACGCTTACCAAGAAGGTAATGTCGCCAGGTCTTAAGTGCATAGACTACGGCTGCAAGCTCTAGATCATGTGTAGGATAATTCTCCTCATGTGGATGCAACTGTCGAGATGCATAGGCAATCACATGATGATCCTGCATAAGAATGCAACCTAGTCCCTGTCGTGAGGCGTCGCAGTAGATAACAAAGTCCTTAGTGAAATCTGGTGGCACAAGTATGGGACCAGAAGTCAGGCGTCTTTTCCGTTCTTGAAAACTGTACTCACACTGTGGGGACCACTCAAACTTTTTTATCTTCCTTGAGAAGTTCTGTGAGAGGTTTGGCCACTTTGGAGAAGTTCTCAACGAAGCGACGACAATAACTAGCGAGACCAAGGAAACTCCTAACTTGTTTAACTGTTTCAGGTGGAGTCCAATCAAGAACGGCCTGAACTCTTTCGGGATTGACAGCAATGCCCTTACCAGAGATTACATGGCCGAGATAGGTCACTTCTGGCAACCAAAATTCGCACTTGGAGAACTTGGCATAAAGGCGGTGTTATCTGAGTTTATCTAACACAAGTCTAAGATGTTCGGCATGCTCTTCCTCGTTCTTCGAGTAAATAAGGATATCATCGAGGTAAACCACGACGTACTTATCTAAGTACTCCATGAAGATCGAGTTCATCAAGCGGGAGAATGTAGCTGGAGCATTGGTTAGACCGAAGGACATGACGGTGTACTCGTACTGGCCATAACGAGTGACAAAAGCCGTTTTAGGAATGTCCCCATTTCTGATCTTGATTTGGTGGTAGCCTAACCTCAAATCCATCTTGGAAAAGATTGAGGATCTAGCGAGCTGATCATATAGGTCGTTGATCCTGGGGAGCGGATACTTGTTCTTTATCGTGACCAAATTAACGAGACGATAATCTACAACCATCCGGTCCGTACCATCCTTCTTCTTGACGAAGAGAACGGGGCAAGCCCAAGGAGAAGAACTAGGACGGATGAAACCCTTTTGCAAGGATTCATCGAGTTGTTTCTTAAGCTCGGCTAGATCTAAGAGTGCCATCTTGTAAGGTCTCCTAGAAATTGGGGCGGTTCCTGGGATAAGATCTATGACAAATTCTACATCTCTGTCAGGTGGAATACCTGGCAGTTCCTCAGGGAAGACATCCGGAAAGTCACGGACTACCGGGATATCTTCAAGGTCTGGAAGAGGGCTGGCATTAAGAGAATAGAGTTGGTGCTTTGCAACTCTAGTGGAGACAGTGACTATCTTGCCAGATGGGTGTGTAAGCTGAACAGACCTTGTGTAACAATCAATCTTGGCATAATGAGCTTTCATCCAGTCCATACCCAAGATGATGTTGATATCTGTAGACTTGAGGGCTATAAGTGATGCAAGGAATACAAGTCTGTCAACAAGGATTTCATTACCATGGCTTACACTAGAAGTTTGCCATTTGGATCCAGGAGTTTGAATGACTAGTGGAGAGGGCATATCACAAAATGACATGTTGTGCAAGTTAGCATAGCTTTCAGAAATGAAGGAGTGAGATGCTCCAGTATCGAATAGAACCGAAGCTGGATGACAGTTGACAATGAGTGTACCAAGAACGACATCTGGATCATCATGAGCGTCTTTAGCTGAGACGTGATGCACATGTCCAAGTTCAGTGGGAGCTGACTTGGCACTGATCATCTGGTGTGATAGCTTACTACCACGACCAACAGACTTCTCGGGCTGGGGTGGAGCAACACGGGTCTGAGTGCAAATACGGGCAATGTGGCCTGGCTCTCCGCACTTGTAACAAATCTTGGAGGTAGGACATGGACCTGCATTGACAAGTGGTCTACCAATAGGCATGGGTGTAGCATACGGTTGAACTGGGTGAGGTGCCACACAAGAAGGCCTTGGTGTATAACCGGGTGGAAGAGCGGAGTTCGGAACCCAAATCCGGTGCTTCTGAGAACTAGAACCGGAGGAAGAACCCAAATCATGGGTGTGCTTACGAGACTCCTCGTAAGTGAGTTGAGTTGTCTCTGCATTAATGGCCTTGTTCACAAGAGCCTGGAATATATTGCAATGATGCAAGTGGAGATCACGACGCAACTTGGGGTTGAGACCCTTCCGGAACCTAGCTTGCTTCTTGGCGTCCGTGGACACCTCTTCTGTAGCATAGCGGGCAAGGTTCTCAAACTCTCTACTATAAGCATCAACAGCCATCTTATCTTGGGTGAAACTACAGAACTCTTCTCTCTTGTGGTCAATGAGAGCATGAGGAATGTGATGCTCGCGAAAAGCCTCAGTGAAAACTCTCCAGGTGGTTATCTGGCCAGCTGGAAGCATAGCCTCATAGTCCTGCCACCAAATACTAGCAGGACCTTCCAGGTGATATGCAGCATAGGTGACCTTGTCACCTTCAGCTACGTTCGCAGAACGCAGCTTGATAGTGATACTACGAAGCCAGTCATCTGCATCGAGTGGTTCAATAGAATGATGGAAGGTAGGTGGTTTCAGACCAATGAAATCATAGATGGTCGCTGACTCTTTGCACTGATGGCAGGTGTTCTCCTCAATACATGCTAACAAGCGGTTAGTCTCACGCTTGTTCTTCTCCATCTCTAACATGAACTCTGCCAACGAAGACTGGTCGGGAGGATCCTCATCCCTACCATCTCTGTGGTTCCGGCTACGAGCAACAGAACTTCGGTTAACTAACGACATCCTGAAGAACCAACCAAGGAATCAAAGGATGGAATCAGCATCATCATAAGGATGTAGAATATAGTACGAGGAAAATACTATCTCTTGAACTCCTAGGACAAAACCGGCAGCATAACGGCAGTAAAATGCTCAAAATGAGACATCCTGCAAATGATGGGGTAGCACCAAACTCAACATGATCACTCAAGGTTCTGAGATGTTACTAAACAGACTACACCGGAAGTACTCGAACTGGGATATGACTCTGATCAACCAATCCTAAGAGACTATGGAGTAGTAACACGTGATCCTGATAGACAGAAGAGGAAGCCTAGTTCCTTAACCCCGTAGGAAGGATATGATGACTCAGATCAGAAGGCATGAAGTATAAGGAGTAAAAAGAGCCTTACGTTCCCTCCCACAATCAATTCCCCTATATAGCTAAAGAATTTCTAGACTCAACTTCGACCAGGTTGGCTTGGAAATCCTACAGGCAGTCAGGCTCTGATACCAAAGCTGTCAGGACCCCGATTCTAAGTCACACCGATCTAGCCTGTAACACCTCATATCACTTTGCGGCCTCACGCACGGTATTCCCACGGGTGTCGCCTTACCATGGCCCCGGACCGTTTGCGCCTTTTGGCTCACGTATATGATAGTGTTGCTAGCATCCATATGACAGAGAACCTGGGCCGACATGGCTAGTCGTGAACCCAAAGCGGCACTAACCTATGGGGACATGCATACATGATTCACATTGAGCATGTTAGTCAGCAGCGTGTGAATCCGGGCTGTAGCACTGGGCTAACATGACTCCGGGGAACCTGGGCTATAGCAGGCTAGGCAGGACTCCGGATGTCACCGCGTGACATTTCCCCGAAGGGACAGACACAGGAACGAAGTTAAACACATGCCGGCCAGTCAAGTGTCCTGAGCAGTAGTGCTGGGCTAGCAGGACTCCGGTGAACCGGGCTGTAGCGGACTACTATGGCTCAAAGAAGCACTAGACTACATTTCCCCATAAGAGAGGCTGCCAAGGATAAACAACTAAATTGTCGGATCCCACACATAGCAATACACGTCACACGTACGCATAACATGCAAGTATGTGCTGTACAACATGGCATCACAACATAACGCAAACTCATATAGATAAAGGCCCAGAAGAGCCACATAGCATTAAATACAAACAGGGGTCACATGACCCATCATTCGGAGCATACAAGCAACGGAAGCATTACATGTCTGAGTACAGACAACTACAAAAGAAAAAGGCTAAGAGGCCTGACTATCTACAAGTCCCTCCCAAGGGCACAAGATCGTAGCTGAGGTGCAAGCTACTCGTCGAAGTCCAAGTAAACTAGTAAGACCAAAGTCTCCGCTGCAAAAACATAAATAAAGCAACGTGAGTACAAAGGTACTCAGCAAGACTTACACCAGGTCCTATCATACATGCATTAGTATCAAGGAGGCAATGTGGGGTTCAGTTGCAGGAAGCCAGCTTTGACTTAGTGGCTAACCTGTACTACGACTGCTGGTAACACTTTTTAGGTGGCGCACACGAGTCCACTAATCACCACATCAATACTCTACTATGGATTCATTCCCGTCTCCCTACGGGAGGCCATCCATAGCACTCACACTTGTCTTGAGCATTTTAGAGTATCCACTTTAAGTTGTCTATGTACCACGTAAGCATCCAAGAAGTCCATAACCAAGGACACGACTATTCGAATAGATCATGATAACCCTGCAGGGGTGTACTTCTTCACACATGCTCTCACCACTTATCACCATATACACGTCATGTATCTCGGCAACCTTCAAGAGGAAGCCTGGCGAGGGTGTCGGCCACGACCTGACTAACCACACAAGACTCTAGTCCAGGTTTATCGCCTATTCGGGTTCCATCCACAAGGAGATCCGGTCGGGGTGTCGCTCACGGCCCCAAATGATGTGTGCAGGGTTCCCAAGCCCACCTCGCCGGATGGATCTACGCTTGGTACACCGTGCCACTTATGCCTAGTCTGTCCCAAGCCCACCTGGCCAGGTGCCACTTGGTAGACTACTAACACTACCTACAAACACCAGAAACTATTTGCAACTCCTGGACAGAGATCAAGTTGGCTAATAAGTCGAGAGGGGCACTTAAGCATTCCAATGTGTGGTAGTAGCTGGTCATTGGACACCATACACGGAACTCAGTGCTTAAGGACGGTTCCAGTGAGACAACCCACCATGTACTCCTACATGGCCTCTCACCGCTACCTTTACCAAATCGTGTTCACACACTTAACTCTCAGCATCAGAACATAGCATTGCACTCCAATTCATTCCCAATGAATCAGACTTGACACACTCTAAGCAATAGCAGGCAATGCATGGTAGGAACACAATATGGCTCAATCAACTCCTACACATGCTAGTGGGTTTTAACTATTTACTGTGGCAATGACAGGTCATGCAAAGGAGAGGGTTCAACTACCGCAACATAAAGTAGCAGTTGAATCGTTGTTGTCCTAATGCAATAAATGAGAGCAGGAGCGAGAGAGTAGGATTGTATCGAAATGAACAAGGGGGTTTGCTTGCCTGGTAGATCAATAGGGGGGCACTGCTCCTCTGACAGGTTCTCTGGATCGGTCACCGGAGCAGGACCTATCGAGAAGGAATGGTGTCCATAATCAATACACAACCATATGCAACAATATGACGCATGATCATGGCATGAATATGTGATGCTAATTGAGCTAATGCAACTAGCTTTTATTTGGATGAAATCCATTTGAACCAAAGATTCAAATGCATCTCCAAATAAGCTCTTTATATAAGCCATTTTAGTGTTTCACTTACATAGTAGGTATAAGTTGGTTTGACATGCATGAAATTGGTACATATGGATAGATTGAATTTTTCTGATAATTTTTCATATATAAATTATTTCAATCTGAGCTACGGTTGAATTTATATGAAATTTTGAAGTTTAAAGCATTTTCTGGAATTTCCTGATTTAATTTAAAACCAGAAAAGATATATTGCGTCAGCATGACTGCAACATTGCGTCAGCAGGTCAAAGGCGGCTGACCAGGTCAAACCTGATGTGTGGGGTCCACACGTCAGTGTCTGTGGCTAATCCTAAATTAAATTAAACCTAAACTGATTTAGTTAATGGGTTTGGGCCCACGCGTCAGTGACCCAATTAGTTAATCAGGGTTTAATTAGTTGTTAAACTAATCCTAACTAAAAATTAACAGGGGCCGGGCCCCACATGTCAATGACCCATAGGGGTTAAACTGGTCAACTGGGGGGTCACACACGGTCAACCCGCCGGCGTTTAGCCGCCGACGAGGCAGAACACGGCGGAGGGCCTCGGATTTGGTCCTCCGGTGACCATTTGGGCGGCGGAGGCCACCTACGCGATGCCCAGGCTCGCGCGCATCCAGTGGGACACGCGGGAGGCCGTGGGGTGGCTGGAGACGACCGCGGCGAGGTCATCCGCAGGGCCGGAGCATGGCTACGGGCGGGAGCGGGCTGCGGGGCACGGGGAGGCCACCCGAGGGGCTCTACGGCACCCCCATGGCACCAGGTGCACGATGGGGTGCTCGGTTTGGGCGGAGGCGGGCCAAGAGGATGACGGCGACATGGACGGCGGCAAAGCGCTACGGCCATGGCAGGGAACGATGCTACGACGTGCGAACGACTAAATGGAGAGGGGGAAACGGTGGCGGGGCTCACCGCGGATCCGGTGGAGGCGTCAGAGAGCTCGGGGGAGGTCCAACAGCGACGAATTGACGGCGGTGGATAGCAGAGCCCGAGGAGGAAGACGATGGCGATGGCGGCTATGCAGGCCGTACAGAGGTGCGTGGCTCGACGAGGAGGTAGCCGACGACGTGGCGGAGGTTCTGAGCACGGGGAGAGGGCGAGGGGGAGGCGGTGGCTACGTCAACGGCGAACGGCGGCGACGAACGCGCTCGGGCAGTAGCGGGGAAGAGAGCAGAGGAGGATAAGACTGGGGAGAGTGAGAGGGTCCGGGGGGGGGCGTTGTCGGGTGCCTCCAGCGGCGAGCAGGGAAGCAGGAGGTGGCCGGCGTGTGCTCGCGCGCGGCGACCACGCGCCCTTCGTCCTCCTGGCAAGGGGAGGAAGACGACAGGGGAGGTGGGGATGGGCCGGGCTGGCCAGCCGGATGGGCCGGCCTCTCTCCTGGGCCAGGTAAGCCAGGTGAGGTTTTTTCCCTTTTTGTTATTCTTTTCTATTTCTGTAATTTGTTTTGATTTGATTTTTATACCAAATCATTTCATAAACTTCTGAAATTTATTATGTGGCCTGTTTAAAAGTATTCAAGGCCACTTGGAAACTTTTAGAGTTATTGGATCATATTTAAAATATATCAAATATAAATCCAATGCAAATAATTATTGAATTAATTTCAAAAGTCCAAAATAAATACTTATGAGCTCCTAAAAATGTTGGTTCGAATTTTATCTCTGTCCAAGATTTTCAGAGAGCAACATGAGCATTTTCCTAGACCCTTTTAGAGCAATTTTTTTATTTGGGTCATTTTCAGAATGATTCTGAGGGTTTCACAAATCCCCATTTCAATTTTAAATAGAATTTAAACATGATGCAAACATGAAGGCTAGCCTAGGTCATACCAGAACTAGGGATGTGACACATGCCATTTCATTTTTTTAAAGTCAACCAAATAAAATGCATAGATCTTTGATCTATTTAAATTGAGGGAACTCACATGGTGATTTCTCTTTATAACATATATCCTCCCAATATTATTAGGGAGCTATAAAAATATATTCCATTAATTTGGAATTTACCGCAACACACATGCATGTTAAATCCCTTCCTTTCCTTCTTCAAGTTTTGACTCTCTAACTTTGCCTAATTATTTTCCCATCTATCGAGGCTCTTTCCTTAATCTCAACATTTTTGAGCACTTCTAAAACCTAGCCCCAATTCAAACCATTTGAATGATATTCAAATGAGTTTGAATTTAAAACTTGCATTCGTGCCAACTTCTATCTTCTTGGATCAAGCTCAGTTTTGTGGGTCCGAAAAATTATCCGCGTGTCCTACTTCTTCCCCAATACCTCCTTTCTTCTCCTTTTCTTCTTTGTTATTTTCTGTTTATAGAAAATAAGAAAGGGAGAGAAGGGAGCCCAGCAGGCCATTTAGGCCCAGCCGCACCTAAACCTAGCCGGCCCAAGGGGAATGCCCGATCCCATCTCTCCCTCTCCCTCGTCTCCACCCTGCCGCCAGGAGCCCCACGTTCGATCCCATCTCCTCTCCCTTTCCCTCGTTCCCTTCTGTCCAGCGCCGCCAGAGGAGTCCCTCTCCTCGATCTCCCTCGAACCCTTGCTATGGCGCTGCACCTTGCCCCGAGCTCGCGACTGCTCCGCTCCTCCTACCATGCTCCAGTGTTGCGCCGCTGCATCCTCGCTGCGCGCCGAGGCGCTGCCTCCCCCGCATGTCGCGCCCAAGGCCCCACGAGCCTCCCGCATGCCGCCGTGCTCTCCCGCCTCCTCCCTGGTGAGAACAGCCATGGCCGGAGCTCTTCTTGCCCCGTGCGCCGCCGCCCGTCCATGGTCGCCACCCCGTGTGCTCCGCTGCCCTGCGCCTCCACCTCGCCGGACCTGCTCCATCCTCCGCGTTCTCCCGCCTTGCAGATCCTCCGCTGCTACCGCACCTTCACCACCTTGCTGCCTGTCGCCTTCAAACCCTCCACCCGCGTCCTGCACACCGCTGCCCCGAGCGCCCGTGTCCTCGAGCACCCACCGAGTCGGGAGCAACTCCATCGCCTAGCGCCCGTTCTCCCCTTCATCGGTGCCTTGTTGCGCCACCTTGGCCGTGGTATGCCGCTGCCCGTTTTGACGTTGCTAAGACCATCGGACCCAGAACACAAGACTGCCTCCGTGCATTATTCAAGTACCACGATGACCGTTGTTCGCCAAGTACACCCTCGGATGGCCAAGTTCCTCTTCAAAATGAACGACTACACGGTGTTGTGCCAAGTACCACGATGGCCGGAGCTCTCGGACCAGTCAAGTTCATCTACGAAAATGTGTATAACCGTCGTCGAAACTGCAAAGTACCTCTACACATGGATATCACCAAGTAACACGATACCGATGACATCCAATACTACTGTCGCCGAGGGTTTCGTCAAGTTCAACTACATTGGCTATGAACGGTGATGACCCCGAACATTTACGGACGTGTACGACTACCGTTGCCCGAAGAACCGCGGGTCACAAGCGCCGTGTACAACTACCGTCGCCATGGATTTGACAAGTTTGCGAGTACGACTACTTCCCACGACTACCCTCGAGGACTTTGGTTCCATCAAGTTCAACGACAACATGGGTACAACTACCGCCACCGTGATTTTTCGACAAGACATCGTGTACCTCTACTTCCACTACCGTCCCGATGATCACCGATGACCGATAGTATCACTACTTCCACTACGACCGTCCCGAGAATGCCTACTTCCCCTACACCGCATCGAACTCGACCCGTTTCGAAAACGCACGCTTCGAAGGTATAACCCCGAGACGACCGTCCGAGAATGAATACTTTTGTGGTATGAGATGTTCGTGTTTGCACAGTGTCCGAGCTGTCATTGCACATTCCTCCTCGTTTGCCATGCCGTCGACTCGTGGGAAACCCGGTTACCGGGAGCACCCCACCGTTCATCATGACACGCTCCCGTCACATTTTCCTTTGCACCGACATCTCAATCGCGTTACCGGAACCGATATGTTGTCATGGCATCATTTTCGTATTCGTCGCCGTGGCCCCTTTCTTTCCACCACGGTGACAAATGCCTCGTATCTTATTATGTCAACATTTGCATAAAAATTGCGCATGTAATTCACATCATGATAATAACATTTAAAATGTCTAAAATTGTTGTTGCACCAAATTGCTAAATGCATATGGGGATTTACCAGAATTGTTGTTTGTTATTTCCGGCCTCATTTAAACTTACCTTAACCGTTAAATTTAATTATGTTTCACCTCTTGCCTTGTTTAACAACATTTAATTTTGTTGAGTACATAACCGAGAGAGAACTAAATAAGTCATGTGGTGTTTCGTCAATATGCAACTCATTGCGTATTGCGTTCCACTTAATTTTAGTATTGTTTGTTGCACTTTGCCATGACATGCTTCATTAAATCGGACATGCATCATACTTGGTTGTGCATCATGCCATGTTTATGTGATGGTTGTTTACTATGTTGCTTGCTTCTTTCCGGGTTGCTTCTCTTGTTAGCTTCGGTTTCGTTCCGGAGTTGTGAGGATTCGTTCGACTACGACCGTTTGTCTTCTTCATGGACTCATTCTTCTTCCTTGTGGGATCTCAGGCAAGATGATCATACCTCGAAATCACTTCTATCTTTGCTTGCTAGTTGCTTGCTCTATTGCTATGTCACGCTACCTACCACTTGCTATATCATGCCTCCCATATTGCCATGTTAAGCCTCTAACCCACCTTCCCTAGCAAACCGTTGTTTGGCTATGTTACCGCTTTTGCTCAGCCCCTTTTATAGCGTTGCTAGTTGCAGGTGAAGTTGAAGTTTGTTCCATGTTGGAACATGGATTTTGTTGGGATTTTGTTGGGATATCATTATTATACCTTATTTACTTTAATGCATCTATATACTTGGTAAAGGGTGGAAGGCTCGGCCTTATGCCTGGTGTTTTATTCCACTCTTGCCGCCCTAGTTTCCGTCATACTAGTGTTATGTTCCTTGATTTTGCGTTCCTTACGCGGTTGGGTGTTATGGGAACCCCTTGACAGTTCGCTTTGAATAAAACTCCTCCAGCAAGGCCCAACCTTGGTTTTTCACTTGCCTAACAACCTAAGCCTTTTTCCCTTGGGTTTCCGGAGCCCGAGGGTCATCTTTATTTTAACCCCCCCGGGCCAGTGCTCCTCTGAGTGTTGGTCCGAAACGGGCAGCCTGCGGGGCCACCTCGGGGCAACTTGAGGGTTGGTTTTACTCGTAGCTTGACCTATCCGGTGTGCCCTGAGAACGAGATACGTGCGACTCCTATCGAGATTTGTCGGCACATCGGGCGGCTTTGCTAGTCTTATTTTACCATTGTCGAAATGTCTTGTAATCGGGATTCCGAGACTGATCGGGTCTTCTCGGGAGAAGGAATATCCTTCGTTGACCGTGAGAGCTTGTGATGGGCTAAGTTGGGACACCCCTGCAGGGTATGAACTTTCGAAAGCCGTGCCCGCGGTTATGTGGCAGATAGGAATTTGTTAATATCCGGTTGTAGAGAACTTGACACTTAACTTAATTAAAATGAATCAATCGCGTGCATAGCTGTGATGGTCTCTTTTCGGCGGAGTCCGGGAAGTGAACACGGCCTTGTGTTATGCTTGAACGTAAGTAGCTTCAGGATCACTTCTTGATCACTTCGAGCTTCTCGATCGTTGCGTTGCTTCTCTTCTCGCTCTTATTTGCGTATGTTAGCCACCATATATGATTAGTGCTTGCTGCAGCTCCACCTCATTACCTTATCCCACCCATAAGCTTAAATAGTCTTGATTCGCGGGTGTGAGATTGCTGAGTCCTCGTGACTCACGGATACTTCCAAACAGTTGCAGGTGTCGATGATACCAGTGCAGGTGACGCAACCGAGCTCAAGTGGGAGCTCGATGAAGATCTTGATCGTTGTTATTTGTCTTTTCGGTTGATCAGTAGTGGAGCCTAGTTGGGACGATCGGGGATCTAGCATTTGGGGTTGTCTTCTTTTATTTTGGTTCCGTAGTCGGACGTTGATTGTATTTTGGATGATGTATGTTCAACTTGTATTTGTGTGAAGTGGCGATTGTAAGCCAACTCTTTATCCCTTTCTTATTCAGTACATGGGATGTGTGAAGATTACCCCTCTTGCGACAAGCCTACCATGCGGCTGTGCCTCTAAGTCGTGCCCGACACGTGGGAGATATAGCCGCATTGTGGGTGTTTCAAGTTGGTAATTAGAGCCATCCCCGACTTAGGAGCCCCCTGCTTAATTGAATCACTGACGTTGTTGAGTCTAGAACAAAATGTTTTGAGTCTTAGGATTATATATATCGGAGAGTAGGATTCTTTTTATTCCTCAGTCCCTTCGTCGCTCTGGTGAGGCCTCCTGACGTAGAAGTTTTGACTCTTCTCTCCTCAAATTTCACGAAATTTTTTTAGGAACACGCGGGTATCTTGGAATCGTTCTGATAGTCTTGTGACGAGAACATTGTTCTTGGTGCCTCCTGACATTTAGGGGTTGTGGCAGTGTCCCGGGGTGTAGGACCGAAAATATGTCTAGAGGGGGGGGGGTGATTAGACTACTTGACCAAATAAAAACTTATCCTTTTCCCAATTTTAGTTCTTGGCAGATTTTAGCAACTTTGGACAAGTCAAGAAATCTTAACACAATTCAAGCAAGCATGCAAAGAGTATATGAGCAGCAGAAAGTAAAGCATGCAACTTGCAAGAATATAAAGGGAGGGCTTTGGAAGATTCAAACGCAATAGGAGACACGGATGTTTTGTCGTGGTTCCGATAGGTGGTGCTATCGTACATCCACGTTGATGGAGATTCAACCCACGAAGGGTAACGGCTGCACGAGTCCACGAAGGGCTCCACCCATGAAGGGTCCACGAAGAAGCAACCTTGTCTATCCCACCATGGCCATCGCCCACGAAGGACTTGCCTCACTAGCGGTAGATCTTCACGAAGTAGGCAATCTCCTTGCCCTTACAAACTCCTTGGTTCAACTCCACAATCTTGTCGGGGGCTCCCAAGTGACACCTAGCCAATCTAGGAGACACCACTCTCCAAGAAGTAACAAATGGTGTGTTGATGATGAACTCCTTGCTCTTGTGCTTCAAATGATAGTCTCCCCAACACTCAACTCTCTCTCACAGGATATGGATTTGGTGGAAAGAAGATTTGAGTGGAAAGCAACTTGGGGGCGGCTAGAGATCAAGATTCATATGGTAAGAATGGAATATCTTGGCCTCAACACAAGGGTAGTTGGTTCTCTCTCAGAAAAAGGTAAGTTGGAACTGTAGATTCGTTCTGATGGCTCTCTCCACGAATGAAGAGGTGGTGGAGGGGTATATATAACCTCCACACAAAATCTAACCGTTACTCACAACTTGCCAATCTCGGTGGGACCAAATTGATAAACTCGGTCGGACCAATTCAGCAAAGCTAGTGACCGTTAGGGTTTTCGGTGGGACCGACATGCAACTCGGTAGGACCGATATGGTTAGGGTCAGGTCATAACATAATCTCGGTGAGACCGATTACACAAACTCGGTGAGACCGATTTTGGTAATAAGCTAACCAGAGAGTTGGTCAGGTAAACTCGGTGGGACCAATTCGCTCATTTCGGTGAGACGAAATGTTACAAAAGGGAAACAGAGAGTTTACATTGCAATCTCGGTGGGACCGATCGCTCATCTCGGTGGGACCGATCGCTCATCTCGGTGGGACCGAAATGTTACGAAGGGAAATGGAGATATTACAATCCCATCTCGGTGAGACCGAGATCCCTATCGGTGAGACTGATTTGCCTAGGGTTTGTGGCAGTGGCTATGACATCTGAACTCGGTGGCGCCGGATAGAAAGAATCGGTGGGGCCGAGTTTGACTTTTGGTTTAGGTCATATGTGGATGTGAGAAAGTAGTTGAGGGCTTTGGAGCATATCACTAAGCATTTTGAGCAAGAGCCTCATCAAGCAACACCTCATCCCTCCTTGATAGTATTGGCTTTTCCTATAGACTCAATGTGATCTTGGATCACTAAAATAGAAAATGTAGAGTCTTGAGCTTGGAGCTTGAGCCAATCCTTTGTCCTTAGCATTTTGAGGGGTCCACTTTTCTCATCCATGCCATGCCAAACATTGAGCTTTCGTGAGATATTAATCTTGAAATGGCATTAGCTCAATGAGCTATATGTTGTTAGGAATTACCAAAACCACCTAGGGATAGTTGCACTTTCAATCTCTCCCTTTTGGTAATTGATGACAACATATAGATCAAAGCTTCGACAAATGATAATAAGAATGAAAAACATTGTCGCTTTGAGAAGTATGTGAAAAGCAAGAGCTCCCCCTAAATTTGTGCATAGTTTAAGATTTGCTTTGGACTGCAAATGCACAATGAGTTAGGATCATGGGTTACTCTTCCATGTCACATACATCTTGATGGGGCGCTCAAAATGATAATAATTAAATACATGCACTCATCACCAAGCAAAGTGAATGATCATATGGGAATACAAAAGGATAATGTCATCCAACAATCATTAAGGTAGCATATGATCAAACACATGATCATCCAAGTATCACACACATGCATAAAGTATCTCAAACAAGCAAATAAACAAAGTTCAACCACCAAACAAAAAGAGAGAATAAAAAGCAACACTCCCTCTCGAAGCCTATGATCTATACATTTTCTCCCCCTTTAGCAACAAGTTACCAAAAAGTTCATAAAAATGAATAGTGCTAGATCGACTCTCAGGCTTGGTCTTTAGGTGGTGGTGTAGATAAAACTCCGAGGACGAAGGCATCAGTTGATGTAGATGGAGCTGGTGGAGTGGGTGCTGGAGCTGGTGGCACTGAAGCTGTAGCTGGTGCAGATGAAGTTGCTCTAGTGTCTGTAACAGGCACTGCAGCAGATCTCTGTCCTCTGGGCACTCTAGCAAAAGCATCAGTGGTAGTCTTGCCCTTCTTCTCCCGCACTTCATCCTGAAGTTGCTCAACAACTGACTGGATCTTGGTGACCTTCACATCTAGATCATAGAACTTCTGTTCCACGATCCTCTCCAAGCTCTCCTGGTTTTGAGTCAGGGTGGCCAATCCCTTCTCAATCCTCAGAGTGGAGGCAATCAAGTAGCCAAGCTGATCTTGCTTGCTCTTCAGAAGGTAATGAGATGCCTCATCAGTGGTTGGCATCTTTGCAGCCTTTTCAACCCTTGCCTTCTCCCTCTTTTCTTGTGCTTGCACAGAAGATGGTTCATTTTCATCCATCACTACAGTGTTGTCCTCAAAGTCTGGGTAGATGGGCATGTGTTCATTGTCCAAGAGATATGTGCCAATGCCCATCTTGGAGTTGATTAGCTCCTGGATCTATGGGGCATACCCACAACTTCTCTTCTGATCTGCAGCTATTCTCTTTATGGTTTCCACAATTAAGCTCATGACTTTGAACTTTTGAGGCACATCAAATATGCGGAGCAGGTTAATTGCATGGCCTCTGATCATCTTGTGATCACCTGACTTTGGCAAGAGAGTGTGCCTGAGGATCCAGTTGATTGTTGGCAAGCCTGACAGAAGGTAATGTACTGTTCCAAACTTGTGTGTCTCAAGAGCAGCATCTAGGATCTCTTTGTACATATGTGCCATGGTGTTGTGATCCTTCTTCTTCTTGGCATAGACATCCAAGTCATCTTCATTCTCCTCAGGAACATTGATCAGTTTTGCCCATTCTTCAACTGTTGACTGGTACCTAGTACCTTCAGACATCCAGACAGTCTTTCCATCTGGGTAGAAATGAGTTGTGGAGTAGAACTGCATAATAAGCTCATCATTCCACTTTGTGAGCTTCTGAGCCACAAACTCATTGACTCCACATGCCTTGAAGCTGTCATATACACCAGGGAAGTGATCCTCATTTTCCTCAATGAATTTCCAATCAACCCATCTCATGTCACACACTATGGGCTTCTTGTCAAGTAAAATAGTCTCATAGAAGTCCTATTGTTCCTTTGTATGGAACCTGTAGTCCACAACAGTCCTTCTCCTGGTGGCATATGGATCAGACTCTCTCCATAGCCTCAATCCTGAATCCTTCCTGATTTTCATGTTCTCTGCAACTAGGTGAGCATCATTGTGATCTGGAATTTTGGGCTTCAACTTCCTCAGAATAACAGAATCATCTTCTTCTTCAGCAGCTTGAGGCACTGGGGCCTTGTTCTTCTCCTGAGCAGGGATGTTCCTGGTGCTCCTCTTGGGTTTTGGCTTTGGAGCTAGAGCAGCAGTTTTGGGCTTAGATGGAGCAGACCCTACCCTTATAGCATCTCACATAAGCTTTTGAGCTTTGGGTGCTGGTGCTACATCCTCTTCCTCTTCTTTAGAATCTCTCATAATTGAGGATCTGCCAAGCACTCTGGCAGTGGTCTTCTTGACCCTTTCTTTCCTTTTCTTGCCTTCTCCAACTGCCTCTTCTGATGGCTTGGAGGTTTCAGTAGTGGATGCTCTGGCCTTTGACATAGGCACTCTCTTGGCAGGAACCTTTTGCTTCATTCCTGGCTTAGTGGTAGCAGCTGTGCCATATTCCTTTTTCAGAACTTTCTTCTTTGAGGTGGCCTCTTCCTCAACAGCCACATAGTCCTCATCCTCTGAATCTGAGGTTCTCTTCTTTCTGGTCCTGGTGGCTGCCTTAGGCAAGTTGCTGGGTGTACTCCTGCTTCCCTCATCAAAGCTGCTAGAGGGACTACTGCCCTCACTCATGTTGACTTGCTCCTCAGACTTGTTCTGGCTGTCACTCTGATCTGACATGATGCAAACACTGACAGCAGACCTTGTGAATAGATTATAGATGAGGTAGATTGGATGAGCATCACAAAGTACAGAGGTTTTTGCAAAAGAATGAGTTAAAAACTTAGTTTTAGTTTTCCACAGAAAGCATTTCGGATCTACCGATTTGAAAACTCGATGATACCGAAGCAGCTTTTGGAACCTAAACTAGTGAACTCGGTCAGACCGAGTCACATTTTGGTGGCACCGAGACTGATAGGGTTTCACAAAGAATTGAACTCAGTCACACCGATTTGCAATTCTCGGTTAGACCGAGAATCACATGTGCAATGGCCTTAGCCAAATCGGTGGAACCGATTTCAACAACTCGGTTGGTCCGGGATGATTTCAGCGGAAGCCTAACCCTAAATTTTCAATCCACAACTAAACTACGGAGTGATTTCGCTGGATAGAGTGATCTCAATCATGGCAAGATACATGGCAAAACAATGTTCTAGGAATCGGAGTGAGATTAGCACAAGGATCAAGTCCATACCCTAAGTGCGGTGATGGACCTGCTACGTCGGTAACGACGGAGACAATTTCCGTTGATGGTGGCGGAGACCAGCGGCGGGAGGCAGCTGGCAATGAGGAGGACGATCCAGAGACCCAGGGAGGCAGAGCAGGCTGAGCGCGGGCGAAGGGGTTTGGAAATTTTTCCAAATTTTAGCCTGGGGATATATATAGCCTGACCCTGTCGGTGTGACCGAGTGGAACAACTCGGTGGCACCGAGATGCATAACTGCAAGCAGTTACTGCAACTCGGTGTGACCGAAAAGTTCAAATCGGTTGCACTGAGATTGAAAACCTAGATCGACTTAGTGATCTCGGTATGACCGAAATGGATGAATCGGTCAGACTGAAACACATAAAGAAGTTTTGGAAGTTTAAGTCTATGACGAATCGGGGACTCTGAGTGCTCCTCACACAGAGTGGTTCGAATCTGACTTGATCAATCTTTGTGATGTAGCATGAATAGAGTTTGAGACAAGAAAAGTATAGATAGCTAGAGAAGGTTCTTAGGCATTCTTGTCAATCCACTTGGCAAAAAGAAAAAGGAACCAAACAATCAAAACAACAAGTGGATGTCCTCGAATGAGTAAATTATGCAACCAACATGCTCACACAATAAAATGGTAAATGAAATATGTGGCAAAGCATGCACAACCAATTCTAGCATCTATCAAGCAATTTGCGATGACTAGGCCATCTATATATGAGTATATTGACTTAGGAGTCAAATGAGAACATTTGATCGTAGGTCATACTCATCGTTTAAGCACAAGTGAGGTTACCACTTTTACATAAAGCGTTGTTGTGTTCACACCATTAGAGTTGCTTTAGCTCAATTTTTAGAGTAAAGCTCCCCCTAGATGTGAGATCCCCCCTAAGAGGGATGAACTAACCTTGGGTTTCATCGATGATGACTTCATGTAGGTGTTGAAGATGTGGATGCTCAATGTTGATGTAGATCATTTGAAGCAATCCTTTGGAGTGAGTTGCACTTTCAATACCTACACGGGTTAGTCCCACAAGGAACAAACAAGGATATCCATAGACATAGAGTGATGCACAGACAAGATGATGTCTATGAAAGTATTAGGTTACCTTGTCCCTTGTCTTACCAACAAGAGGGGTTGTGACTCCTTGAACTAGTGCAATATGTGGAAGTTGATTGCACTTGTTCTTTCCAAAATGATAAGAGTGAAGTATGTTGGTGGAGTCACCCTCAAGAACTCTCTAGTTCTTCTTCTTCGGGATCCACATCATCTTGATGGGAATCCTTGGAGTTGTAGTCGTACTTGATGAAGTAGAACTTGATGTAGTATTGGGAACCCACTTGACCAAGGCCTTAGGTGCTTCTTCAAATGCATCAATTTCCTCTTGAAGCTTATCCTTGCCTTTTTGCTCGTGGTCTTGTGGTGGAAGATCATCTTGAGCATGTGTCCCTTTGAAGGAAGTAGGATCATACTTCTCTTGTTGAGGAACAAACTTCGTCTTGGGGTATTGATCTTCTTCCCACTCAACTCCATTGGCATTGAACTTTCGTTCAAAAACAACACCTTGGTTCTTCCGGTGTCTTCCTTGCTTCCGTACAATTTACTCGAATTGCTTACTCCCGACAAGGCTCTTGTAAACACCTTTCTCTATAATTCCCTTCAATAATATATTTTCTTGCTCAAGTGTAACTTGGCTAAGAGAATCATTAGTGGAATCAAGAGAACTACTAGAAGCAACAACATTGGATTTAGCATGATTATTGTTACTACTAG
The DNA here is from genome assembly GCF_002162155.2 of Triticum dicoccoides. NCBI lineage: Eukaryota > Viridiplantae > Streptophyta > Magnoliopsida > Poales > Poaceae > Triticum > Triticum dicoccoides. The sequence continues at coordinate 433,193,508 of NC_041382.1, forward strand.
AGGAAGAATCTTTCTTGTTCTTGTTACTAGACTTGACTTGAGGCATGTAAGTGGATAAGAGTAAGCGCTTGGCAATGTAAGAAGAACTTTTCTTGCGAAGATCATCATTGATTGCCTTTAAGAACTCATGCTCTTGCTCAAGATTGAGCTTTTCAAAACGCAATTTCTCATGAGTCCTTAAAAGTTCTCGATGATCTCCTAAGATAGTTTCATGAGCTAACTTAAGAGTGTTTAGTTCTTTAGTTAGAAACTCAATCTTCTCCTTATCATTGTCATTCGTTTTATCTTGATTAGCATGATTAATTGACGTTTCATCATAGTATTCATCACTAGAGTTGTCAACAAGTAAATCATCATCAACTAACAAGTCATATTCATCACTACTGAAATCAACATACTCGGGGTGTGATAACTTTGGGCCTTTAGCCATGAAGCATCTTCCAAATCCTTCATTTGGTGAATCAAATATGTCATAGGAGTTGGTTGACGCAAGTGCTAGATCGGCAACGCCTTCATCTTGAGTATATTCGGAGTCGGAGTGATAGCTTCTCTCAGAGTGATTGTCGGAGTCGGAGCCGGATACCCATTCACCAACATGAGCTTGATGTCTTCATTTTGTGTAGCTCCTTGATGACTTGTCCTTCCTTTCCGAACCCTTGCTTCTCCCGGATGTTCTTCGTTCATAACGATCATCTCTACTCCTTCTCTCTCTTGATGGTGATTCTTCTCTTCTACTTCTTCTTTTTGGAGAATCTTCTCTTCTCTTGTAGGGTGTCGTACACTCATTGGAATAGTGTCTGGGTCTTCCACAATTGTAGCAGTTTCGCTCTCGACTAGAAGATCTTTTGTCATTGTAGGACCTTGACTTGGAACTTCTCTCTTTGCTTCTACTCTTGTAGAACTTGTTGAAGTTCTTCACCATTAGGCTCAATTCTTCATTGAAGGTTTGTTTCTCACTTGATGATGTGGGAGCTTCATATGAGGCTTTGTAAGCACCACTTGACTTGTTATGGAGCTCCTCCTTATCCTTGAGTGACATCTCATGAGCAACAATTCTTCCAATGACTTCCGTTGGCTTGAGATCTTTGTAATTGGGCATCATTTGGATCAATGTGCATATGGTATCATATTTTCCGTCCAAAGATCTTAGGATCTTTTTGATGATGAATTTGTCGGTCATCTCTTCACTTCCTAAGCCGGCGATCTCATTTGTGATAAGAGCAAGCCTAGAGTACATTTCAGCGACACCTTCACCATCCTTCATTTTGAACTTGTCAAGCTGACTTTGAAGCACATCCAACTTGGATTCCTTGACGGAGTCGGTACCTTCGTGCATATCAACCAAAGTATCCCAAATTTCCTTTGCATTCTCAAGACGACTGATTTTGTTGAATTCTTCGGGGCACAATCCGTTGAAGAGGATATCACAAGCTTGAGCATTGTATTGCAACATCTTCAACTCTTCCACGGTAGCTTCATGGTTCGGTTCTCTCCCATCGAAGAATTCACCTTGCAAGCCAATACACACGATAGCCCATACGACGGGGTTATGTCCAAGAATATGCATTTTCATCTTATGCTTCCAACTAGCAAAATTAGTACCATCAAAGTAAGGACCTTTACGGTGGTAATTTCCCTCGCTAAATGCCATACTCTCCTAGGTTGTGAAACCAAGGCTATGACAACCAAACGCTATGGAAATCAAAGCAAATGGAGACCAAAGCTCTAATACCACTTGTAGGATTGAAAGTATGTCTAGAGGGGGGGGGTGATTAGACTACTTGACCAAATAAAAACTTTCCTTTTCCCAATTTTAGTTCTTGGCAGATTTTAGCAACTTTGGACAAGTCAAGCAATCTTAACACAATTCAAGCAAGCATGCAAAGAGTATATGAGCAGCAGAAAGTAAAGCATGCAACTTGCAAGAATGTAAAGGGAGGGCTTTGGAAGATTCAAACACAATAGGAGACACGGATGTTTTGTCGTGGTTCCGATAGATGGTGCTATCGTACATCCACGTTGATGGAGATTCAACCCACGAAGGGTAACAGCTGCGCAAGTCCACGAAGGGCTCCACGCATGAAGGGTTCACGAAGAAGCAACCTTGTCTATCCCACCATGGCCATCGCCCACGAAGGACTTGCCTCACTAGCGGTAGATCTTCACGAAGTAGGCAATCTCCTTGCCCTTACAAACTCCTTGGTTCAACTCCACAATCTTGTCGGAGGCTCCCAAGTGACACCTAGCCAATCTAGGAGACACCACTCTCCAAGAAGTAACAAATGGTGTGTTGATGATGAACTCCTTGCTCTTGTGCTTCAAATGATAGTCTCCCCAACACTCAACTCTCTCTCATAGGATATGGATTTGGTGGAAAGAAGATTTGAGTGGAAAGCAACTTGGGGACGGCTAGAGATCAAGATTCATATGGTAAGAATGGAATATCTTGGCCTCAACACAAGGGTAGGTGGTTCTCTCTCAGAAAAAGTAAGTTGGAAGTGTAGGTTGGTTCTGATGGCTCTCTCCATGAATGAAGAGGTGGTGGAGGGGTATATATAGCCTCCACACAAAATCTAACCATTGCACACAACTTGCCAATCTCGGTGGGACCTAATGATAAACTCGGTCGGACCGATCAAGCAAAGCTAGTGACCGTTAGGGTTTTCGGTGGGACCGACATGCAACTCGGTAGGACCGATATGGTTAGGGTCAGGTCATAACGTAATCTCGGTGAGACCGATTACACAAACTTGGTGAGACCGATTTTGGTAATAAGCTAACCAGAGAGTTGGTCAGGTAAACTCGGTGGGACCGATTCGCTCATTTCGGTGAGACCAAAATGTTACAAAAGGGAAACAGAGAGTTTACATTGCAATATCGGTGGGACCGATTGCTCATCTCGGTGGGACCAAAATGTTACGAAGGGAAATGGAGAGATTACAATCCCATCTCGGTGAGACTGAGATCCCTATCGGTGAGACCGATTTGCCTAGGGTTTGTGGCAGTGGCTATGACATCTGAACTCAGTGGCGCCGGATAGAAAGAATCGATGGGGCCGAGTTTGACTTTTGGTTTAGGTCATATGTGGATGTGAGAAAGTAGTTGAGGGCTTTGGAGTATATCACTAAGCATTTTGAGCAAGAGCCTCACAAGCAACACCTCATCCCTCCTTGATAGTATTGGCTTTTCCTATAGACTCAATCTGATCTTGGATCACTAAAATAGAAAATGTAGAGTCTTGAGCTTGGAGCTTGAGCCAATCCTTTGTCCTTAGCATTTTGAGGGGTCCACTTTTCTCATCCATGCCATGCCAAACATTGAGCTTTCCTGAGATATTAATCTTGAAATGGCATTAGCTCAATGAGCTATATGTTGTTAGGAATTATCAAAACCACATAGGGATAGTTGCACTTTCACGGGGAGTTGAGCTCCGAGGTGTTGTCGTCACAATTTTATCATTGCAGTTCTGGAATACTTGAGTTCGCCGACATCGAAAACCTCTTTTATGCAGTTGTTGGTGAGATAACCTCGATGCCACCCAGTACTGGGGCGGGAGTTCGGGAGTATCTGCTCGGGAACGTAGCAGAAATTCAAAATTTTCTACGCATCACCAAGATCAATCTATGGAGAAGTCTACCAAGGAGGGAAGAAGAGTGCATCTACATACCCTTGTAGATCACTACGCGGAAGCGTTCAAGAGAACGGGGTTGATGGAGTCGTACTCGTCGTGATCCAAATCACCGATGATCCTAGTGCCAAACGGACGGCACCTCCGTGTTCAACACACGTACAACCCGGTGACGTCTCCTACGCCTTGATCTAGCAAGGGGGGAAGGAGAGGTTGGGGAAGACTCCATCCAGCAGCAGCACGACGGCGTGGTGGTGGTGGAGGAGCGTGGTACTCCAGCAGGGCTTCGCCAAGCACCGCAAGAGACGAGGAGGGAGAGGGGTAGGGCTGCGCCAAGAAGGAGAGGAACTCATCTGTTGGCAGCCCCAAGTCCTCAAGTATATATAGGGGAGAGGGAGGGGTGCGCCCCACCTAGGGTTCCACCCTAGGGGCGGCGGCCAGCCCCAATCCCATCTAGGGTGGCGGCCAAGTGGAGGGGGAGAGGGAGGCGCACCAGGCATGGGCCTTAAGGCCCATCTGCGCTTAGGGTTTGCCCCCTCTTCCCCTTAGGCGCATGGGCCTTGGTGGGGAGGCACCCCAGCCCACTTAGGGGCTGGTCCCTTCCCACTATTGGCCCATGTAGGCCTCCGGGGCTGGTGGCCCCACTTGGTGGACCCCCGGACCCCTCCGGTGGTCCCGGTACACTACCGGTGATGCCCGAAACACTTCCGGTGGCCAAAACCATACTTCCTATATATTAATATTTACCTCCGGACCATTAGGGAACTCCTCGTGACGTCCGGGATCTCATCCGGGACTCCGAACAACATTCGGTAACCACGTATATCTATTCCCTATAACCCTAGCGTCATTGAACCTTAAGTGTGTAGACCCTACGGGTTCGGGAGTCATGCAGACATGGCCGAGATAACTCTCCGGCCAATAACCAACAACGGGATCTGGATACCCATGTTGGCTCCCACATGTTCCACGATGATCTCATCGGATGAACCACGATGTCGAGGATTCAATCAATCCCGTATACAATTCCCTTTGTCTAGTGGTACGATACTTGCCCGAGATTCGATCGTCGGTATCCCGATACCTTGTTCAATCTCGTTACCGGCAAGTCTCTTTACTCATTCCGTAACACATCATCCCGTGATCAACTCCTTGGTCACATTGTGCACATTATGATGATGTCCTACCGAGTGGGCCCAGAGATACCTCTCCGTTTACACAGAGTGACAAATCCCAGTCTCGATTCGTGCCAACCCAACAGACACTTTCGGAGATACCTGTAGTGTACCTTTATAGCCACCCAGTTACGTTGTGACGTTTGGCACACCCAAAGTATTCCTACGGTATCCGGGAGTTGCACAATCTCATGGTCTAAGGAAATGATACTTGACATTAGCAAAGCTTTAGCATACGAACTACACGATCTTTGTGCTAGGCTTAGGATTGGGTCTTGTCCATCACATCATTCTCCTAATGATGTGATCCCGTTATCAACGACATCCAATGTCCATGGTCAGGAAACCGTAACCATCTATTGATCAACGAGCCAGTCAACTAGAGACTTACTAGGGACATGGTGTTGTCTATGTATCCACACATGTATCTGAGTTTCCTATCAATACAATTCTAGCATGGATAATAAATGATTATCATGAACAAGGAAATATAATAATAACCAATTTATTATTGCCTCTAGGGCATATTTCCAACAGTCTCCCACTTGCACTAGAGTCAATAATCCAATTCACATCGATATGTGATTAACACTCAAGGTCACATCCCCATGTGACTAACACCCAAAGAGTTCTGGGTTTGATCATGTTATGCTTGTGAGAGAGGTTTCAGTCAACTGGTCTGCAGCATTCAGATCCGTATGTACTTCGCAAATTTCTATGTCATCTTGTAGATGCAACCACTACGCTACATTTGGAGCCATTTCAAATAACTGTTCTACTTGGAGCTATTCTAAATTGTTGCTCCATTATACGTATCCGGTATCTCTACTCAGAGCTATCCGGATAGGTGTTAAGCTTGCATCGACGTAACTCTTTACGTCGAACTCTTTATCACCTCCATAACCGAGAAACATATCCTTATTCCTCTAAGGATAATTTAGACCGCTATCTGGTGATCTACTCCTAGATCACCTTTGTACCCTCTTGCCAAATATGTGGCAAGGCACACATCAGGTGTGGTACTCAGCATGGCATACCGTATGGAGCCTATGACAAAAGCATAGGGGACGACCTTCGTCCTTCCTCTTTCTTCTGCCGTGGTCGAGCTTTAAGTCTTAACTTCATACCTTACAACTCAGGCAAGAACTCCTTCTTTGACTGATCCATCTTGAACACCTTCAAGATCATGTCAAGGTATGTGCTCACTTGAAAGTACCATTAAGTGTTTTGATCTATCCATATAGATCTTGATGCTCAATGTTCAAGTAGCTTAATCCAGGCTTTCCATTGAAAAATACTTTCCAAATAACCCTATATGCTTTCCAGAAATTCTACGTCATTTCTGATCAACAATATGTCAACAACATATACTCATCAGAAATTCTATAGTGCTCCCACTCACTTCTTTGGAAATACAAGTTTCTCATAAACTTTGTATACACCCAAAAACTTTGATCATCTCATCAAAGCATACATTCCAACTCTGAGATGCTTACTCCAGTCCTTAGAAGGATTGCTGGAGCTTTGCATACTTGTTAGCATCTTTCAGGATTGACAAAACCTTCCGGTTGTATCACATACAACCTTTCCTCAAGAAAATTGTCGAGGAAACAATGTTTTGGCATCCTGTCTGCAAGATTTCATAAATAATGCAGTAATCACTAATATAATTCCAACAGACTCTTAGCATCGCTACGAGTGAGAAAGTCTCATCGTAGTCAACTCCTTGAACTTGTCGGAAAACATCTTAACGACAAGTCGAGCTTTCTTAATGGTGATACTTACCATCATTGTCCGTCTTCCTTTTAAAATCCATATGTACCTAACAGCCTTACGACCATCAAGTAGTTCTTCCAAAGTCTACACTTTGCTTTCATATATGGATCCTCTCTCGGATTATATGGCCTCGAGCCATTTTGGAATCCAGGCCCACCATCGCTTCTCCATAGCTCGTAGGTTCATTGTTGTCTAGCAACATGACTTCCAAGACAGGATTACATACCACTCTAAATTAGTACGCATCCTTGTCATCCTACGAGGTTTGGTAGTGACTTGATCTGAAGTTTCATGATCACTATCATAAGCTTCCACTTCAATTGGTGTAGGTGCCATAGGAACAACTCCCTGTACCCTGCCACACACTAGTTGAAGAGACGGTTTAATAACCTCATCAAGTCTCCACCATCCTCCCACTCAATTCTTTCGAGAGAAACTTTTCCTCGAGAAAGGACCCGATTCTAGAAACAATCCCTTATTGCTTTCGGATCTGAGACAGGAGGTATACCCAACTGTTTTGGGTGTCCTATGAAGATGCATTTATCCGCTTTGGGTTCTAGCTTATCAGCCTGAAACTTTTTCACATAAGCGTTGCAACCCCAAACTTTTAAGAAATGACAACTTAGGTTTCTCTAAACCATAGTTCATACGGTGTCATCTCATCGGAATTACGTGGTGCCCTATTTAAAGTTAATGTGGTTGTCTCTAATGCCTAACCCATAAACTATCGTGGTAATTCGATAAGAGACATCATGGTATGCATCATATCCAATAGGGTGCAGTTATGATGTTCGGACACACCATCACACTATGGTGTTCCAGGCTGTATCGGTTGTGAAACAATTTCCACAATGTCTTAATTCTGTGCCAAACTCGTAATTCAGATATTCATCTCTACGATCATATCATAGACATTTTATCCTCTTGTCACGATGATGTTCAACTTCACTCTGAAATTACTTGAACCTTTCAATAATTCAGACTTATGTTTCATCAAGTAAATATACTCAGTATCTACTCAAATCATCTGTGAAGTAAGAACATAACGATATCCACTACATGCCTCAGCACTCATTGGACTGCGCACATCAAGATGTATTACTTCCAACAAGTTGCTTTCTTGTTCCATTTTACTGAAAATGAGGCTTTCAGTCATCTTGCCCATGTGGTATGATTTGCATGTCTCAAGTGATTCAAAATCAAGTGAGTCCAAACGATCCATCTGTATAGAGTTTCTTCATGCATATCTACCAACAAACATGGTTTGCATGTCTCAATCCTTTCAAAAATGAGTGAGTCCAAAGATCCATCAACATGGAGCTTCTTCATGCGTTTTGTACCAATATGACTCAAATTGCAGTGCCACATTTGTGTGGTACTATCATTACTATCTTATATCTTTGGCATGAAAATGTGTATCACTACAATCGGGATGGTATTATTCAAATAAATAGAGTAACCATTATTCTCCTTAAATGAATAACCGTATCGCGATAGACATAATCCAATCATGTCTATGCTCAACGCAAACACCAAATAACAATTATTTAGGTTTTAATACCAATCTCGATGGTAGAGGGAGCGTACGATATTTGATCAACCTTGGAAATACTTCCAACACATATCGTCATCTCACCTTTTAGCTAGTCTCCGTTTATTCTGTAGCCTTTTATTTCGAGTTACTAACACTTAGCAACCGAACCGGTATCTAATACCCTGGTGCTACTAGGAGTACTAGTAAAGTACACATTATAATGCATATCCAATATACTTCTGTCGACCTTGCCAGCCTTCTCATCTACCAAGTATCTAGGGTGGTTCTGCTTCAGTGACTGTTCCCCTTATTACAGAAGCACTTAGTCTCGGGCTTGGGTTCAACTTTGGGTTTCTTCACTAGAACAGCAACTGATTTGTTGTTCCATGAAGTATCCCTTTCTTGCCCTTGCCCTTCTTGAAACTAGTGGTTTTACTAACCATCAACGATTGATGCTCCCTTTTGATTTCTACTTTTCGCGGTGTCGCGAATAGCTCAAGGATCATATCTATCCCTGATATGTTATAGTTCATCACGAAGCTCTAGTAGCTTGGTGGCAGTGACTTTGGAGAACCATCACTATTTCATCTGGAAGATCAACTCCCACTCGATTCAAGCGATTGTTGTACTCAGACAATCTGAGCACAAGCTCAAGATTGAACTTTTCTCCCTTATTATGCAGGCTAAGAAAATCGTCGGAGGTCTTATACCTCTTGACGTGGGCACGAGCCTGAAATCCCAATTTCAGTCCTTGGAACATCTCATATGTTCTGCGATGTTTCAAAAACATCTTTGGTGCCTCAATTCTAAACCATTTAGCATTATGCACTGAACTATCATGTAGTCACCAAAGCATGTATGTCAGATGTTCGCAACATCCACAGACGATGTTCGAGGTTCAGCACACTGAGCGGTGCATTAAGGACATAAGCCTTCTACTGTCTGCATAAATGCTACTATCAACTTTCAACTAATTTTTCTCTAGGAACATATCTAAACAGTAGAACTGAAGCGCGAGCTACGACATAATTTGCGAAGACCTTTTGACTATGTTCAGGATAATTAAGTTCATCTTATGAACTCCCACTCAGATAGACATCCCTCTAGTCATCTAAGTGATACATGATCTGAATCAACTAGGCCGTGTCCGATCATCACGTGAGACGGACTAGTCATCATCGGTGAACATCTCATGTTGATCGCATCTTCTATACGACTCATGTTCGACCTTTCGGTCCTCCGTGTTCCGAGGCCATGTCTGTACATGCTAGGCTCGTCAACACCCGTTATATTCGAACGTAAGAATCTATCACACCCGATCATCACGTGGTGCTTCGAAATGACGAACTTTCGCAAAGGTGCACAGTTAGGGAGAACACTTCTCTTGAAATTTTAGTGAGGGATCATCTTATTTAAGCTACCGTCGTTCTAAGCAAATAAGATGTATAAACATGATAAACATCACATGCAATCAAATAGTGACATGATATGGCCAATATCATATTGCTCCTTTTGATCTCCATCTTCGGGGCTCCATGATCATCATCGTCACCGGCATGACACCATGATCTCCATCATCATGATCCCCATCATTGTGTCTCCATGAAGTTGTCTCGCCAACTTATTACTTCTACTACTATGGCTACCGGTTAGCAATAAAGTAAAGTAATTACATGGCGTTGTTCAATGACACGCAGGTCATACAATAAATAAAGACAACTCCTATGGCTCCTGCCGGTTGTCATACTCATCGACATGCAAGTCGTGATTCCTATTACAAGAACATGATCAATCTCATACATCACATATCATTCATCACATTGTTCTTGGCCATATCACATCACATAGAATACCCTGCAAAAACAAGTTAGATGTCCTCTAATTGTTGTTTGCATGTTTTACGTGGCTGCTATGGGTTTCTAGCAAGAACGTTTCTTACCTACGCAAAAACCACAACGTGATATGCCAATTGCTATTTACCCTTCATAAGGACCCTTTTCATCGAATCCGATCCGACTAAAGTGGGAGAGATAGACACCCGCTAGCCACCTTATGCAACTAGTGCATGTCAGTAGGTGGAACCCGTCTCACATAAGAGTACGTGTAAGGTCGGTCCGGGCCGCTTCATCCCACAATGCCGCCGAATCAAGATTGGACTAGTAATGGTAAGCATATTGAACAAAATCAACGCCCACAACTACTTTGTGTTCTACTCGTGCATAGAAACTACGCATAGACCTAGCTCATGATGCCACTGCTGGGGAACGTAGCAGAAATTCAAAATTTTCTACGCATCACCAAGATCAATCTATGGAGAAGTCTACCAACGAGGGAAGGAGAGTGCATCTACATACCCTTGTAGATCGCTACGCGGAAGCGTTCAAGAGAACGGGGTTGATGGATTTGTACTCGTCGTGATCCAAATCACCGATGATCCTAGTGCCGAACGGATGGCACCTCCGTGTTCAACACACGTACAGCCCGGTGACGTCTCCTACGCCTTGATCCAGCAAGGGGAGAAGGAGAGGTTGGGGAAGACTCCATCCAGTAGCAGCACGATGGCGTGGTGGTGGTGGAGGAGCGTGGTACTCCAGCAGGGCTTCGCCAAGCACCGCAAGAGATGAGGAGGGAGAGGGGTACGGCTGCGCCAAGAAGGAGAGGAACTCATCTGTTGGCAGCCCCAAGTCCTCAAGTATATATAGGGGAGAGGGAGGGGTGCGCCCCACCTAGGGTTCCACCCTAGGGGCGGCGGCCAGCCCGAATCCCATCTAGGGTGGCGGCCAAGTGGAGGGGGAGAGGGAGGCGCACCAGGCATGGGCCTTAAGGCCCATCCGCCCTTAGGGTTTGACCCCTCTTCCCCTTAGGCGCACGGGCCTTGGTGGGGAGGCGCCCCAGCCCACTTAGGGGCTGGTCCCTTCCCACTATTGGCCCATGTAGGCCTCCGGGGCTGGTGGCCCCACTTGGTGGACCCCCGGACCCCTCCGGTGGTCCCGTACACTACCGGTGATGCCCAGAACACTTCCGGTGGCCAAAACCATACTTCCTATATATTAATCTTTACCTCCGGACCATTCCGGAACTCCTCATCCGGGATCTCATCCGGGACTCCGAACAACATTCGGTAACCACATATATCTATTCCCTATAACCCTAGCGTCATCGAACCTTAAGTGTGTAGACCCTACGGGTTCGGGAGTCATGCAGACATGGCTGAGATAACTCTCCGACCAATAACCAACAGCGGGATCTGGATACCCATGTTGGCTCCCACATGTTCCACGATGATCTCATCGGATGAACCACGATGTCGAGGATTCAATCAATCTCGTATACAATTCCCTTTGTCTAGTGGTACGATACTTGCCCGAGATTCGATCGTCGGTATCCCGATACCTTGTTCAATCTCGTTACCGGCAAGTCTCTTTACTCGTTCCATAACACATCATCCCGTGATCAACTCCTTGGTCACATTGTGCACATTATGATGATGTCCTACCGAGTGGGCCCAGAGATACTTCTCCGTTTACACGGAGTGACAAATCCCAGTCTCGATTTGTGCCAACCCAACAGACACTTTCGGAGATACCTAGATACCTGTAGTGTACCTTTATAGCCACCCAGTTACGTTGTGACGTTTGGCACACCCAAAGTATTCCTATGGTATCCAGGAGTTGCACAATCTCATGGTCTAAGGAAATGATACTTGACATTAGAAAAGCTTTAGCATACGAACTACACGATCTTTGTGCTAGGCTTAGGATTGGGTCTTGTCCATCACATCATTCTCCTAATGATGTGATCCCGTTATCAACGACAACCAATGTCCATGGTCAGGAAACCGTAACCATCTATTGATCAACGAGCCAGTCAACTAGAGGCTTACTAGGGACATGGTGTTGTCTATGTATCCACACATGTATCTGAGTTTCCTATCAATACAATTCTAGCATGGATAATAAACGATTATCATGAACAAGGAAATATAATAATAACCAATTTATTATTGCCTCTAGGGCATATTTCCAATAGTATCGCCATAACTTGTATAACGGATGCTTTTCGAAGGTTGAGGTACATGATTTCCGAAGGTTTCTTGGTTATGTGTTGAAGGATGGATACAGTTGGATGTAGGGATTGTTAGTTTGGGTGAGATATTATGCTTCCCCTGTATCCCCAACACCTAATTGCATAACGAGAAAGTTTCAGGAGTTTATAAGTGGGAATTCAAGTATCTCGTAAGATATCTTTCCAACAGACACATGATACGATATGGGATCTATCATATGTTTGTTTTCGGCTTATTCTGCAAGCCAATCCTTTGTTTTGTTTTGTGTTGTGGTATTCGAGTTGCTTTGAAGTCAAATTTTGATTCCATAACTTTCCTAAGTGGTGTTCTCATATTTCTATGTGGATACTAGGCCTTCTTGATCATCGAGATTGTTTTGTCAATCCTTTTCAACCAACGTGCTTTCCTTCAAGTGGATCTGATCATTTTCAACATCCGCAAGATCAACTCTAAGTTTTCTCAATGATATCCTTTTCAGCCGCCCCCAAGTTGCCTTTGTTTTGCCCGCCCTCCCACCCTTTTCTTCAAGGACTCATATATCTTAATCAAGCATCCATTTTTATTGCTGTGAAGTCTCTTCATTATTTTGCTTCAATCTTCTTACCCGGTGGTTCTCATGAAGATGCTCTACAAGTGCATCATTCTTTGTTCTTTTTCTTCTCCGGTGGATTCAATTCAAGCCTTGTCAATCATATCATTTTCTCATTTCAAATGTGTTCTCATGCCGGTGCACCTCTTAATCATTCACTTCTCGTTATTCATTTGTTCTAGAGTGTTGAAGATATCTCAAAGATTCGTGTTTCCACTCTCTATTCGTTCAAGCTCTTTCGAGGATGTTATCTCATTCAAGCTATTTAATTCAACCGGTGCAATATCTCTTCAAAACCATTTCAATGACGTATCTTTTGAGTGGGCCCTAACTCACAGGTCTTTTCCTAGGATCTTACCTGAATCTTCTAATTTTTCCGGAGGTATTCTCAAATTCTTTTCAAAGATTGACTTAAGAATGAATCATCATCAGTCAGATGGTTTCTCCAAGATCTTTCAAATTCTTTTCATTGTTGGCTCAACCTATTCGCTTTTCATTCTCCCGGGGTGTCTCATTAATTATCATGGTGGTGTTTCCCATCGTCATTCGCGGATCTGAAGAGCGAAGAGGAGTTCCTCTTAAATCCTTACCCGTTCTTCCAAAGATTCATGGTGCTAGCTTTATGCCATCCTCTCATCATTGTTTTCGATTGTGAGAATTCTTTTCACCCATCTGGAACAATTCAGGAGTCTTTTCAGTTTGATTCTCCGGACCCATCATCTCATAATTATTCATCACAGCTTTCATCTCTCGTTCTCCAAATCATATCGGTGCATCATTCAAGTATTCTCTTATTAGCTCATGATCTCTTCGTTCTCATGTATCTAAATTCCCTCAAGTATCAACGCCGTTTTCTAATTCTTCCAGGCGTTTCTTTATCTTTTCTTCGTTCATTTTCAATCCCTACGGTGGTTTGTTCAAGGTTCCTCTTCATACGTTATCATTTGTTCTTCCCAATCTTACCGGCGGATCGTTGAAGTCTTTTCTCAAGATTGCGCTATATCTCTCTTAATCCTTTCTATGAGAATAAGTGGTATGCCAAATCCATTGCTTGTCATCAATTTAAATTGGTGAAGGATAAGCATAATGTAACTAATATTCTTGTTTCATCGAGTGAATTCAATTCTTATTTCGGAGGTTCATCAAATTCTCGGTTTCATTTGTTTCATCTTTTTCTTTTCCCGGAGTTCCAAGCTCTCTCAATTATATCATCACGAAGATCCATCTAAACCATTGCAAGGCTTCACCTTGTGTTTTCAATTTCTCTTCCTTCCTACCATTTATTTTATTACCGGAGTTCTTCATGGAGACCCTACATGGTGGCTCATCAAGGATTCTTTCATTCTTCAATTGTTCTTCAAGATTTCTCTCGTAGTTAAGTTCCACCAAGCTATACTCAAAAATAAACATGGTGTTAAACACATGTCTTGTTTTGAGGAGTTCAAGCATTCTTCATCTTGCATTTCGAAGTGCAATTCTTTCATATCTCATCTTTTGAGGTGGTGTTATGTCACTCTTGACAATTTCCCTTCATATGTCGTGATTCAATAGTTGTTAAGAATGAGATATTTTAAATCGATCAACTTCTTTGTTGGAGTATCTTGGTATAGATTTCACCTAAAGCCTTCCATTGGGAATGTTGCTATTGTGGTGCTTATCTATGTTCCAAGTTATCTCTTTATCATCGTGGTGGAAGAAAATTTTCATCTCTTTGGTGCTCTCAATCAAATCAATTGTTAAGTTAGTGGTAGAATTTCACCTCAAGTTTTGAGATGTTTTCCGTAAGCCCACATCATGCTTATTCTTTTCATTGTTGATTTCCAACAACTCTGGTCAATCCTTCTTTGCAGGATGCTTTCCAAGTTCATTTGTGGCAGAAGTTGTCTTTTTCTTCTTCGTCCCTTTTATCCCAACGATCTAGCTTCTATTCATTCGTTCCGAAGGCATTGTGATGTTGCACGCTTCGACCCATCATCCCATTTTTGGCAAAGACCATGTTCTTTCCTTTGCTTATCCATTCAACCGGAGTGTCGTGCCCTCTTTTCAAGTTCTTCACATTCTGTCAAGTTTTGCCTCCCTTCTCAACCGGAGTGCTTTCTGAAATCTTTCTTACCCCTTGTGCCATTCTTTCAATAGTTCCAGAGGCAGTGTGTTGTTGATTTTGTCAAGTATCATCCAATCTTATCAAGTTCTTATTCAATTCCTTTTCTTTTTCAGTCGGAGTGCTGTCCAAATTATATCATTCTTAATCCTTCTCTATCTTGTTTTAACCAGAGTGGTTTTAATATATATCTTGCCCTTCAACCTATGAGCGAGGGCGACACTTCCATCTTCGGAAGCCCCTCAAGAGAGATGGTTGAGCATGGGATTGTCCCTTCGACCACGGCGACATATGATGACTTGAGTGACTTGTGCCACCATATTGAGAGTGAGAGTGACTTGACCACTAGCCCATATATGACGAGTTGCCACAACTCCCATGTGAGGAGAGCCACAACCCCCACCACTTGAGTGAGATGAGTGACTCCACCATATGTGAGTTTGAGTGCACCTATTTGGAGTGAGTGAGTGAGGCACCACATAGAGAGAGTGAGGTAGTTGATGAGGCATATGAGGCCATTTTGCTTTCTAACAACTTAACCTCTCCCTCTATTGTGTCTTCTCCTTTGGTTCCAGGTCCCATATATGATGACGCGCCGATCCTCGACGAGTTCGTCCTTCCTATGGACAAGATGATGGCCATGGTGGAATATGATGCACCCCCACATGGTTCCATCACAATGAAGATGACCATGACTCGGTCTTCGACACCTCACATACACCACATGAGTGGAGCTCCAAAGGTAACATAGGTGATGGTGCCTCTCTTGTCCCACTAGTGGACTATATTCACAATGATTGCTTGCATGATGTTGACACACCTATTACCATACTTCATGCTAGTGCGACTTCATCATGTCATGACTTACCTATTTATGATGAATATGATGATGAGCATGTTGAGTTGCCTAGTTGTGATGCTATGCTCCATAGGATATCTTGTGATAATTCTCTTGGTCACATCATGTTTGCCAATCCGCTTGACTTGTCATATGCTATGCATGAGATCAATCATATGTCATATTTGCAATCTCTTCATAGTGACTATGCATATGCTATTAAAATAAACCCAATTTGCACACATGGCATAGATGACAAGCCTATGGCTATTGGCATTTGTTTCTCTTGTGATGATATTGACATGCTACCTTTGCATCATTTACCTCATATGCCATGCCATAGCCACCTAGCTTCGGATATGCATTGTTTTGGATCTCGTCCTTTTTCTCCATATGATGTTTCCAATATTGCTCATGAGGAGACCCCCATAGTTTCCTCATACATATTAGGAGATTTTGATGCATTCCATACTTTGCATGATTCTCATCATTGCTTGCACCATATGCATTCCACGCATAACAATGCTCTAGATATTTCCCATGATGCATTACACAACTTGACTCTCCATTATGCTATACATAACAACAAACCCATCATGATGGATGACATGCTTCTCTATCATGCATCTCATTTATTTGAGCATTGGATATTTTGTGCTAACCAACACAAACACGTACACATCATGATGGATGATGTGTACATCTACCACGCACACACAATTTTTTCTTTGCCTTTGTTTTGTGTAGGTACTTATGAAAACTCGTCAACCTCACAATCCCATGAGTTGACGAAACGAGCTCTTGAGAGCAAGGATGAATTGGGATCACGTGGACTATCCTTACCACCGCTCACTTTGCGCCATGACTACGCGCATCTCTTTTGCTTGGCTCTCACGCGGCTTTGGGTTATATATCACTTGTTATGTTATGCCCATTTTGTCGTGTTCACTTTGCATGATATACCTCTTTCCATGCCTTTGCCATGCAATTGTGACCCTTGCTTTCATCTACCCATGATTCATCTTTATACTACTTCTATGTGTATTTGCATACTTGGTGGAGATCCTAGTAGCTATTGCCATGATTTCTTTGTGCCTAATGCTTTTGATGGTTGTTGTGTTGGGAGAGTCATTATGCCCTATTGCTATTTACATATGCCCTCTCACCAATACATTGATGATATTTTGCTCATATCTTGTTTTCATGTTTGTGATATGTCATGTGCATTATATATGCCCACCATTTACACACATGACATGTTACTTGTGAAGCATGTTTGTTTGGTTGAGTTTATTATAGTTGGTTGTACTCGCATCATATGCCTCCATGACATGTCACCCTACCTTGCCCTTCCTTATGGCACACATGATAAATTCACTTGTTGGGCATTTCCCTTCCCGAATGATAGGCTTTGCGTTCACGCTAACCTCATGGGTTTTTCCAAGTGCTTATCATGTTCTTTCATTTTGAAGGTCTTGCAAGGTGGTACCATCATGAGCTATCTTCGTCATGGGAAGGCATACACATTGCACGGCACCAACATCTTAGAGCACCTCACCGAGCGACAAGGCATCAATTCCTACCGTGTACATGGCAATACGGTTTACGATCCGAGGTCGAATCTCTCCCAAGGGGGAGGGGATGATGCAGAGCATCCCATGGTCATATCCATGTACACTGTCATAGCAGCTCGAGTCCCAAGTGGACCTACCGGACTTAAGGTGAACCTGCTCCTCTTCAAGATTTACATGAATATCCATAGGACTTGGTTGCTAACTCATCGTGGATCGGTATGCATCATTGGGTACGAGGGTGACCGCCACCAAGCAGCTAGGAAGCTTCCCGAAGGCCAAGGAGAAGGACCCCAAGCCCACATGGAGGAAGAAGGAACCCAACAGGAGCTGGACATGAAGTCCCGGGTGACCCCGTGCGCACGGGCCCCCAAGACCCCGTGTCCACGGGCTACACAGGGAGCTGGTGCTGGAGCACCCCGTGCGCACGGGCTTGTACCGTGCCCACGGGACCCCCGTGCGCACGGGCTCAACTTACCCGTGTGCACGGGCCCATCAGGATGGACAGCTATGAGCTGCTGTTGGGCCTCCTCTTCGTCCCCTCCATCCACCTACCTATATATTCCGTACCTAGACCATTTCTTAGGGATAGCAAAGTATATGAGATGATTATGTGAGCTTTGCTCCTTGTACCCACTCCTCTAGGAGATCATGTCCTCCTAAGGGAGAAGATCCACTTGTGGATATCAAGACCCCATCTAGGGAAGGATCCCCGTCATAGGATCATCAAGACCTCTCTCCTCATAGGATTGGGATGAACCAGTACCTTGTATCTTTCCTTTGTTGTTCTTGGATCATTGTGAACTCTGGTGTGTTCTTGGATCTAGCATATGTGTGATTGGATCTAGTCAATTTGAGTGTTTCCTCTCTCTTGTGTTCATCTTGTTCTTGGGGATTCCCCTCCAATTCGTGAAAGATCTCCACTTAGGGTTCCACCCTACAACACTACCTCTACATCTACCTTCGGGATTAGTTTTAGACCTAAATAATTGTTATTTGGTGCCAGCGTTGAGCATGAACATTATATCTGGATCTTGTTTGATGCGAGATGGTTATTCATTTAAATCAGAGAATAATGGTTGTTCTATTTTATACGAGTAATATCTTTTATGGTCATGCACCCTTGATGAGTGGTCTATTTTTTACTAAATCCTGATAGTAGTGATACACATGTTCATAGTATTGAAGCCAAAAGATGCAGAGTTGATAATGATAGTGCAACTTATTTGTGGCACTGTCGTTTGGGTCATATTGGTGTAAAGCGCATGAAGAAACTCCATTCTGATGGACTTCTGGAATCACTTGATTATGAATCACTTGGTACTTGCGAACCATGCCTCATGGGCAAGATGACTAAAACTCAGTTCTCCGGAACAATAGAGCGAGCAACAGAGTTATTGGAAATCATACATACTGATGTATGTGGTCCAATGAACATTGAGGCTCGCGGTGGATATCGTTATTTTCTCACCTTCGCAGATGATTTAAGCAGATATGGGTATTTCTACTTAATGAAACATAAGTCTGAAACATTTAAAAAGTTTAAAGAATTTCAGAGTGAAATGGAAAATCATCGTAACAAGAAAATCAAGTTTCTGTGATCTGATAGTGGAGGTGAATATTTGAATTATGAGTTTGGACTTCATTTGAAGCAATGCAGAATAGTTTCGCAACTCACGCCACCTGGAACACCACAATGTAATGGTGTATCCGAACATCGTAACCGCACTTTATTAGATATGGTGCGATCTATGATGTCTCTCACTGATTTGCCGCTATCGTTTTGGGGTTATGCTTTAGAGACGGTTGCTTTCAGGTTAAATAGGGCACCATCAAATCCATTGAGACGACACCTTATGAACTATGGTTTGGCAAGAAACCCAAGTTGTCGTTTTTTAAAGTTTGGGGCTGCGATGCTTATGTGAAAAAGCTTCAACCTGATAAGCTCGAACCCAAATCGGAGAAATGTGTCTTCATAGGATACCCAAAGGAGACTGTTGGGTACACCTTCTATCACAAATCCGACGGCAAGATATTCGTTGCTAAGAATGGATCCTTTCTAGAGAAGGAGTTTCTCTCGAAAGAAGTGAGTGGGAGGAAAGTAGAACTTGATGAGGTAATTGTACCTGCTCCCTTATTGGAGAGTAGTTCATCACTGAAATCAGTTCCAGTGATTCCTACACCAGTAAGCGAGGAAGCTAATTATGATGATCATGAAACTTCTGATCAAGTTACTACCGAACCTCGTAGGTCAACCAGAGTAAGATCCGCACCAGAATGGTACGGTAATCATGTTCTGGAAGTCATGTTACTTGACCATGATGAACCTACGAACTATGAGGAAGCGATGATGAGCCCATATTTCACAAAATGGCTTGAGGCCATGAAATCTGAGATGGGATCCATGTATGAGAACAAAGTGTGGACTTTGGTTGACTTGCCCGATGATCGGCAGGCCATAGAGAATAAATGGATCTTCAAGAAGAAGACTGACGCTGACGGTAATGTTACTGTCTACAAAGCTTGACTTGTTGCAAAAGGTTTTTGACAAGTTCAAGGAGTTGACTACAATGATACCTTCTCACCCGTAGCGATGCTTAAGTCCGTCCAAATCATGTTAGCAATTGCCGCATTTTATGATTATGAAATTTGGCAAATGGATGTCAAAACTGCATTCCTTAATGGATATCTTAAAGAAGAGTTGTATATGATGCACCAAAAGGTTTTGTCGATCCAAAAGGTGCTAACAAAGTGTGCAAGCTCCTGCGTTCCATTTATGGACTGGTTCAAGCCTCTCGGAGTTGGAATATACGCTTTGATAGTGTGATCAAAGCATATGGTTCTATACAGACTTTTGGAGAAGCATGTATTTACAAGAACGTGAGTGGGAGCTCTATAGCATTTCTGATATTATATGTAGATGACATATTGTTGATCGGAAATGATACTGGATTTCTGAATAGCATAAAAGGATACTTGAATAAGAATTTTTCAATGAAAGACCTCGGTGAAGCTGCTTATATATTAGGCATCAAGATCTATAGAGATAGATCAAGACGCTTAATTGGACTTTCACAAAGCACATACCTTGATAAAGTTCTGAACAAGTTCAAAATGGATCAAGCAAAGAAAGGGTTCTTGCCTGTGTTACAAGGTGTGAAATTGAGTCAGACTCAATGCCCGACCACTACATAAGATAGAGCGAAAATGAAAGGTGTTCCCTATGCTTCAGCCATAGGCTCTATCATGTATGCAATGGTGTGTACCAGACCTGATGTGTGCCTTGCTATCAGTTTAGCAGGGAGGTACCAAAGTAATCCAGGAGTGGATCACTGGACAGCGGTCAAGAACATCCAGAAATAACTGAAAAGGACTAAGGATATGTTTCTCGTTTATGGAGGTGACAAAGAGCTCGTCGTAAACGGTTATGTCGATGCAAGCTTTGACACTGATCCGGATGACTCTAAGTCACAAACTGGATACGTTTTTTTATTAAATGGTGGAGCTGTCTGATAACCCACAAGTGTAGGGGATCTATCGTAGCCTTTTCGATAAGTAAGAGTGTTGAACCCAACGAGGAGCAGAAGGAAATGATAAGCGGTTTTCAGCAAGGTATTTTCTGCAAGCACTGAAATTATCGGTAACAGATAGTTTTGTGATAAGGTAATTGGCAACGGGTAACAAATAGTAAAAGTAAATAAGGTGCAGAAATATGGCCCAATCCCTTTTGTAGCAAAGGACAATCTTGGACAAACTCTTATATAAAGTAAAACGCTCCCGAGGACACATGGGAACTATCGTCAAGCTAGTTTTCATCATGCTCATATGATTCGCGTTCGGTACTTTGATAATTTGATATGTGGGTGCACCGGTGCTTGGGTACTGCCCTTACTTGGACAAGCATCCCACTTATGATTAACCCCTATTGCAAGCATCCGCAACTACAACAGAAGTATTAAGGTAAACCTAACCATAGCATGAAACATATGGATCCAAATCGGCCCCTATCGGTGTCAAAACCGGCGGATCTCGGGTAGGGGGTCCGGAACTGTGCGTCTAGGCTGGATGGTAACAGGAGGCAAGGGACAAGAAGTTTTACCCAGGTTCGGGCCCTCTCGATGGAGGTAAAACCCTACGTCCTGCTTGATTAATATTGATGATATGGGTAGTACAAGAGTAGATCTACCACGAGATCGAGGAGGCTAAACCCTAGAAGCTAGCCTATGGTATGATTGTTGTTGTGTATGTTGTCCTACAGACTAAAACCCTCCGGTTATATAGACACTGGATAGGGTTAGGGTTACATAGAGTCGGTTATAATGGTAGGAGATCTACATATCCGTATCGCCAAGCTTGCCTTCCACGCCAAGGAAAGTCCCTTCCGGACACGGGACGAAGTCTTCAATCTTGTATCTTCATAGTCCAGGAGTCCGGCTGAAGGTATAGTCCGGCCATCCGGACACCCCCTAATCCAGGACTCCCTCAGCCCCTTATGAAGCAACACATAAACTAGGGTTTAAGCTTCTGTCACTCTAGCAACCCATCATCTAATTATTACTTCCCAATGCCTCCCTCTAGGCCCAAACAATGGTGAAGTTTCATGTAGTCGACGTTCACATGACACCACTAGAGGGATGACAACATACATCTCATCAAAATATCGAACGAATACCAAATTCACATGACTACTTATAGCAAGACTTCTCCCATGTCCTCAGGAACAAACGTAACTACTCACAAAGCATATTCATGTTCATAATTAGATAGGTATTAATATGCATAATGGATCTGAACATATGATCTTCCACCAAGTAAACCAACTAGCATCAACTACAAGGAGTAATCAACACTACTAGCAACCCACAGGTAGCAATCTGAGGTTTGGATACAAAGATTGGATACAAGAGATAAACTAGGGTTTGAGATGAGATGGTGCTGGTGAAG
Source organism: Triticum dicoccoides (assembly GCF_002162155.2). Lineage (NCBI taxonomy): Eukaryota > Viridiplantae > Streptophyta > Magnoliopsida > Poales > Poaceae > Triticum > Triticum dicoccoides. Next base: position 433,215,730 of record NC_041382.1, read on the forward strand.
ATGTTGATGGAGATTGACCCCCTCCCGATGGGAGGATCATTGGTGATGACGATGGTGATGATTTCCCCCTCCTGGAGGGAAGTTTCCCCGGCAGAACAGCTCCGCCGGAGCCCTAGATTGGTTCTGCCAAGGTTCTGCCTCGTGGCGGCGGAGTTTCTTCCCGTGAGCTAGCTTATGATTTTTTCCTCGACGAAAAACTCCATATAGCCAAAGATGGGCATCAGAGGGCCACCAGGGGGCCCACGAGGCAGGGGGCGCGCCTAGGGAGGTAGGGCGCGCCCCCCCACCCTCATGGACGGTGGGTGGCTCCCTCTGGTACTTATTTCGCCCAATATTATTTATATATTCTAAAAATAATTCCCATGGAGTTTCAGGACTTTTGGAGATGTGCAGAATAGGTCTCTAATATTTGCTCCTTTTCCATCCTAGAATTCCAGCTGCCGGCATTCCCCCTCTTCATGTAAACCTTGTAAAATAAGAGAGAATAGGCATAAGTATTGTGACATAATGTGTAATAACAACCCATAATGCAATAAATATTGATATACAAGCATGATGCAAAATGGACGTATCAACTCCCCCAAGCTTATACCTCGCTTGTCCTCAAGAGAAAGCCGAAATCGAAAAATATGTCCACATGTTTAGAGATAGAGGTGTCGATAAAATAAAATACAGACATGATGGCATCATGATCATTCTTAGAACAGCAACATATATGTCACACATATATATATATTGTCATATGATCTCTTATGCTAAAGTTACAATTCAATCACAATTTCAAGTATGAATCATAAACTTCATTGAGAACCAACAAACTCTAATCTCAGTCATTGAGGCAATTGCAATTTATCATAACATCAGAAAGAGTCAATAAGAGCTTTTCACCAAGTCCACATACTCAACCATCGTTTAGTCTTTCACAATTGCTAACACTCACGTGATATTTATGGTTATGAAGTTTTAATCGGGCACAGAGAAAGATAGGGGCTTATAGTTTTGCCTCCCAACCTCTTACCTCAAGGGTAATGTCAACAATAATAGTTCATGAAAAATCACATCCAATTAGCTATATATATCAGGATCTTTCCAACACATTGTGCTTGCCAAAGGATAAAATGTAAAAAGGAAAGGTGAAGATCACTATGACTCTTATATGAAGTATCAGACAAGAATAAAAGACAGGCCCTTTGCAGAGGGAAGCAGAGGTTGTCATGTGCTTTTATGGTTGGATGCACAAAATCTTAATGCGAAAGAACATCATTTTATATTGCCACTTGTGATATGGACCTTTATTATGCAGTCCGTCGCTTTTATTTCTTCCACATCACAAAATCATATAAAGCTTATTTTCTCCACACTAATAAATCATACATATTTGGACTCTCATGGCAAAACTAGGTTTAAGGATATTTGGAAGCACAAGTAGTATCTCTACTTGGTGCAAAGAAATTGGCTAGCAAGAGAGGGAAAGGCAAGCTCAACATGTTGGATGATCCATGACAATATAATTTATCTCAGACATAAGAAAGCATAACCCATTACATTGTCTTCCTTGTCCAATGTCAACTCTTTAGCATGTCATATTTTAATGAGTGCTCACAATCATAAAAGATGTCCAAGATAGTATATTTATATGTGAAAACCTCTTTTTTTTATTACTTCCTATTAATTGCAACAATGACCAAAACTATGTTTGTCAACTCTCAACAACTTTTATTCACCATACACTTTATATGTGAAGTCATTACTCTCCATAAGATCCATATGATCTCTTTATTTCTTTTTTATTTCTTCTTTTTATTCTATTCCCTCAAGATCATAGCAAAATAATCAAGCCCTTGACTCAACACTAATCTTTATTATATAAAGCTCACGGGCTCGATTACATAGATTGATCATAAAGCAAAACTCACAACTAGATCATACTAAAACTTTATTCTACTAGATCAAGATATTACCAAAAGGATCGAACTAAGAAAAACGGTAAAGATAAAAGTGATGGTGATACGATACCGGGGCACTCCCCCAAGCTTGGCTGGGACTGCCCATACCCATGTGTTTATGTCTCCTTCTTCGGGGGTGGTGATGATGGAGTTGTTGATGATGTGGGCTTCTTCCTTAATTCACGCTTGAGGATAGAATTTTGCTCCCTTAGGTCCTCGATCTCCCGCTCAAGGCTTAATACCTTTTTGCATAGTTCTTGTTTGTTCTCCTGCAAGAACGAAAAGGGATAAACTCGATCTTAGGTTTCTTTGCTCTATTCGGGAGGCTTGACTTTTTGAATTCCACATGCATGTCCCCAGGTTGAGGTAATGGGACTTCACCTTCATCTGAGTTCGTCTCCTCCTTTCCCCTAGGCTCATAGTCTTCTTCTTCCTCTGTGGTCCAACCACAATGCTCCAAGTCCCCATAGACCTTATGATCTGCAAGGTAATCAGCCACATAGGTTTCTCCCTCCGAATCTTGGGATGTCATATTGCTCTAATCTGCAGCAGAAATAGCTCGAAACAAAGACAGAGGATGTTTGCGTGATACGGTGGTCAAAACCTTCGGCAGATTATATAGTGAATTTTTACCGACCAAAAGAAGTATCGTGCAAGAAAACGGAGTCCGGAGAGCACACGAGGTGCCCACGAGGTAGGGGGCGCGCCCAGGGGGGTAGGGCGCGCCCTCCACCCTCGTGTCCTTCCCGGACTACTTCTTATTTTCCTATTTTCTTAAATATTCCAAAACGGAGAAAAATTACCATTAGAACTATTTTGGAGTCGGTTTACTTACCGTACCACGTACCTATTCCTTTTTAGAGTCTGAAAAATTCTGGTAAGTGTCCTTTATGTGTTCCTCTGGGGTTACGGTTTCAATAACATTAGTTTCAACATTTATGGGATTACCTGATCTATAATGTTTGATTCTTTGACCGTTTACCACCCTCATATTTGTGCCTTCGAAGTTGTTTATTTTTATGGCACCGGAATGGTAGACCTCCTCGATGACGTAGGGACCTTCCCATTTAGAGAGAAGTTTGCCTACAAAAAATCTTAAACGAGAGTTGTATAACAATACATAATCACCTACATTGAACTCAAGCTTTTGTATCCTTTTATCATGCCATCTTTTAACTTTTTCTTTAAATAGTTTGGCATTCTCGTAGGGCCTGGGTTCTCCATTCATCAAGTGAGCTAATGTAAAAAAGCCTCTTCTCACCGGCAAGTTTAAAGTCATAGTTGAGCTCTTTAATATCCCAATATCCCTTATGTTCTAGTTCAAGAGGTAAGTGACATGCTTTACCATAAACCAATTTATATGGAGACATACCCATAGGATTTTTGTATGCAGTTCTATAGGCCCATGATGCTTCATCAAGTTTCTTGGACCAATTCTTTCTAGATCTATTAACAGTCTTTTGCAAAATTAATTTAAGATCTCTATTGCTCAGTTCTACTTGACCACTAGACTGTGGATGATATGGATATGCAATTCTATGATTAACATCATACTTAGCAAGAATTTTACGAAAAGCACCATGAATAAAATGTGAACCACCATCAGTCATTAGATATCTAGGGACTCCAAACCTTGGAAAATAACTTCTTTAAGCATCTTAATAGAGGTGTTATGATTAGCACTACTAGTTGGAATAGCTTCTACCCACTTAGTAACGTAATCAACAACAACTAAAATATGTGTATACCCATTAGAGGAAGGAAACGGTCCCATATAATCAAAACCCTAAACATCAAATGGTTCAATAACAAGTGAATAATTCATAGGTATTTCTTGACGTCTACTAACATTACCAATTCTTTGACATTCATCACAAGACAAAACAAACTTACGGGCATCCTTGAAGAGAGTAGGCCAATAAAAACCGGATTGCAATACCTTGTGTGCAGATCTCCAGCATGGTGTCCTCCATAAGCCTCGGAGTGGAACTTGCGTAGGATCTGTTCATGTTCATGCTCAGGTACACAACGTCTAATAAAACCATCTACTCCTTCTTTATAAAGATGTGGGTCATCCCAGAAGTAGTGTCTTAAATCATAGAAGAACTTTTTCTTTTGCTCGTATGTGAAACTAGGTGGTATAAATTTAGCAACAATGTAATTAGCATAATTAGCATACCATGGAGCAGTACGAGAGGCATTTATGATAGCTAATTGTTCATCAGGAAAGCTATCATCAATAGGTAGTGGGTCATCAAGAACATTCTCTAACCTAGACAAGTTGTCTGCAATGGGGTTCTTAGCTCCCTTTCTATCAATAATATGCAAATCAAATTCTTGAAGCAAGAGAACCCATCTAATAAGTCTAGGTTTAGCATCTTTCTTTTCCATAAGATATTTAATAGCAGCATGATCGATGTGAACAGTTACTTTAGAATCAACAATGTAAGGTCTGAACTTATCACAAGCAAATACAACTGCTAAAAATTCTTTCTCAGTAGTAGCATAACTTCTTTGAGCACTGTCTAGAGTTCTACTAGCATATTGGATAACATTTAATTTCTTCTCAACTCTTTGTCCTAGAGCAGCCCCTACAGCATAATCACTAGCATCACACATAATTTCAAATGGTAAATTCCAATCAGGAGGTTGAACAATAGGTGCAGAAACCAAAGCTTTCTTAAGTATTTCAAATGCTTCTACACAATCATCATAAAAGACAAATGGGACATCTTTTTGTAAGAGGTTAGTCAGAGGCCGAGAAATTTTAGAAAAGTCCTTAATGAACCTCCTATAAAAACCGGCATGACCAAGGAAACTTCTTATACCTTTAATGTCCTTGGGACACGACATCTTTTCAATAGCATCAACTTTAGCTTTATCAACTTCAATACCTCTTTCAGAAATTTTATGCCCCAAGACAATACCTTCATTAACCATAAAGTGGCACTTCTCCCAATTCAAGACAAGATTAGTTTCTTCACATCTCAGCAAAACTCAATCAAGGTTGCTTCAGTAATCATCAAAAGAAGTTCCGTAAACGGAGAAATCATCCATGAATACCTCAACAATCTTTTCACAAAAGTCAGAGAATATAGCAGTCATACATCTTTGAAAGGTAGCAGGTGCATTACATAAACCAAAAGGCATACATCTATAAGCAAAGGTACCGAAAGGACAAGTGAAAGTTGTCTTTTGTTGATCCTCTTTTGATACATGAATTTGAGAGAAACAAGAATAGCTGTCTAGAAAAAAATGTGTATGCTTGGATAATCTTTCTCGCATTTGATCAATAAAAGGTAAAGGGTAATGATCCTTTTTAGTAGCTTTATTTAATTTGCGGAAATCAATTGCCATTCTATAACCTGTAACAATTCTTTGTGGGATCAATTCATCTTTATGATTAGGAACAACAGTAATACCTCCCTTCTTAGGGACACAATGGACATGACTTACCCACTGACTATCAGCAATGGGATAAATTATACCTGCCTCTAGAAGCTTTAGTATTTATTTTCCTAGCACTTCTTTCATCTTAGGATTTAACCATCGTTGGTGATCAACAACCGGTTTAACATCTTTCTCCAGTTTTATTTTATGCTGGCATAGAGTGGGACTAATGCCCTTAAGATCATCAAGAGTATATCCAATAGCAACACGGTGCTTCTACAAAGTTTTCAATAATTTCTTTTCTTCATGCTCTGAAAGGTTAGCACTAATAATAACAGGATATATCTCTTTCTCGTCAAGATAAGCATATTTGAGAGTATCAGGTAAAGTTTTAAGCTCAAACACGGGATCACCCTTAGGTGGAGGAGGATCCCTTAGGATTTCAACAGGCAAGTTGTGTTTCAAAATAGGTCCCTGTTTAAAGAATACTACATCTATTTCCTTCTTTCATTCATAAACATATCATTTTCATGGTCTAACAAATATTGTTCTAAAGGATCACTAGGAGGCACGACAATAGAAGCAAGACCAATAATTTCATCCTTACTAGGAAATTCTTTATCATGGGGTTGTCTATGAAATTTAGCAAAATTAAACTCATGAGACATTGTAACACTCACAATGCGGCTATATGTCCCACATGTCGGGGCACGACTTAGAGGCATAGCCGCATGGTAGGTTTGTCGCAAGAGGGGTAATCTTCACACAATCCCATGTACTGAATAAGAATGGGATAAAGAGTTGGCTTACAATCGCCACTTCACACAAATACAAGTTAAACATACATCATCCAGAATACAATTAAGGTCCGACTACGCAACCAAATAAAAGAAGAAAACCTCAATTGCTAGATCCCCGATCGTCCCAACTGGGCTCCACTACTGATCAAAAAGGAAACGAAGCAAAACAACGACCAAGATCTTCAATGGGCTCCCACTTGAGCTGGGTTGCGTCACCTGCACTGGTATCATCGGCACCTGCAACTGTTTGAAAGTATCTGTGAGCCACGAGGACTCAGCAATCACACACCCGCGAGATCAAGACTATTTAAGCTTACGGGTAGGAAAGGGTAATGAGGTGGGGCTGTAGCAAGCACTAAGCATATATGGTGGCTAACATATGAAAATAAGAGCGAGAAGAGAAGCAATGCACGGCCGTGAACTAGAAGTGATCCGGAAACTACTTACGTTCAAGCATAACACAAGAACCGTGTTCACTTCCCGGACTCCACCGAAAAGAGACCATCACGGCTACACACGCGGTTGATGCATTTTAATTAAGTTAAGTGTCAAGTTCTCTACAACCAGATATTAAATAATTCCCATCTGCCCATAACCGCGGGCACGGCTTTCAAAAGTTCAAACCCTGCAGGGGTGTCCCAACTTAGCCCATCACAAGCCCTCAGGGTCAACGAAGGATATTCCTTCTCCCAGGAAGACCCGATCAGTCTCAGAATCCCGGTTACAAGACATTTCGACAATGGTAAAACAAGACCAGCAAAGCCACCCGATGTGCTGACAATCCCGATAGGAGTCGCACGTATCTCGTTCTCAGGGCAACACCGGATGAGACTAGCTACGAGTAAAACCAAACCTCAAGTTTCCCTGAGGTGGCCCCGCAGGTAGCTCGGTTCGGACCAACACTTAGAGAAGCATTGGCCCGGGGGGTTAAAATAAAGATGACCCTCGGGAGCGCGACTCCCAAGGGAAAAGTAGGTGGTGGTGAGGCAAATGGTAAAACCAAGGTTGGGCCTTTCTGGAGGAGTTTTATTCAAAGCAAACTGTCAAGGGGTCCCCATAACACCCAACCGTGTAAGGAACGCAAAATCAAGGAACATAAGGCCAGTATGACGGAAAGTAGGGCGGCAAGAGTGGAACAAAACACCAGGCATAAGGCCGAGCCTTCCACCCTTTACCAAGTATATAAATGCATTAATTAAACAATGTATATATAGTGATATCCCAACAATATCCATGTTCCAACATGGAACAAACTTCAGCTTCACCTGCAACTAGCAACTCTATAAGAGGGGCTGAGCAAAAGCGGTAACTTAGCCAAACAACGGTTTGCTAGGAAAGGTGGGTTAGAGGCTTGACATGGCAACATGGGAGGCATGATAAAGCAAGTGGTAGGTATCGTGGCATAGCAATAGATTGAGCAACTAGCAAGAAAAGATAGAAGTGATTTCGAGGGTATGGTCATCTTGCCTGAAATCCCGCAAGGAAGAAGAACGAGTCCATGAAGAAGACAAACGGACGAAGTCGAACGAATCCTCACAAACGCGACATTATCGGAACTAACCCGAAGAAGAAACACCGGAAAGAAACAAACAACATGGAAAACAACCATCACATAAGCATGGCATGATGCACAACCAAGTATGATGCATGTCCGGTTTAATGATACATGGCATGGCATGGCAAAGTGCACAAGCAATCCTACAAATTAAGTGGAGCTCAATATGCAACTAGTTGCATATTGACGGAACACCACATTCAAGTTATTTAGTTCGATCTCGTTTATGTACCCAACAATATTAAATGTTGATTAACATGGCAAGAGGTGAAGCAAAAGAAAACTACCTATCTAGGCAAGTTTAAATGAGGCCGGAACAACAAACAACAATTCCAGAAACTCCTCATGTGCATATTTTTAGGTTTGGTACTGTTCTGCCCTAAACCATATTTTATAGTTGTTAAACATGCAAAGTAAAGTCACCATGATAAACTATGCATTTTTCTACCCCATTTACATATAAAGTTTATTAAAAACCGAGCTACGGTTATTAAGTTATGAATCAAAACATTTTAACAAGTTATTTAAGCAAATTTAATCAAATAGTAGTTTAAACATTTTAAACATAGATGAAAGTTGCAAATTACTAACCTACACAAAATTCTAAGCAAGTTTCATGTAATAAGTTTGCCTTAAACCGATGCACGGTTAAAGAGTTATTATATGCATGAAGTTTAGGGGCCAAACTGTAAAACATGTGTTCTCTGGATTAAAAGGAAAATCGTTCTAGAGAAAAAAAACATGAAATAGGCCAAAACTGGTCAGCCCAATAGAAGGAAAAAAGGAGGCGCTGGGGGTGTCTTCCCCTAGTGGGCCTCGGCCCGGCTTGGCAGAGGAGGCCAGCGGCGCTGGGCCTTGCGCGGCACAGGGGAGCGGCTGGGCCGGCTGGCCCACGCGCGGTGTAGATCTGGCGATCAACTGGACCAGGTCAACAAAGATGATTAGGAGCGGGGTCAATCGAGCTCCTCTGCTTGATGCGTGCAGAGCAAATAGAGGTCGCCGACGGCTTCTAGAACTTGGCGAAGGGCGACGTGATGGGCAGCGGCGGCGGACCAAGGCAAAGTAGGGGAGGTCCGGAGAGGATGCAGAACCAGGGCGGCGCGATGTGATGCTCCCAGTGGCGGCTGGTGCTGCAAGGGGATGGGTGTCCATGGAGTTCACTCCTTCTAGTTCGGTGAGGTACAACAAGGCGGCGTGGTTCAAAGACTTGCGAAGCAGACGAGTTCCGGCCGGTCGGGAACCCACTCGGATGCGGTAGGGCGAGGTTGGAGCTCCTGGACGGCAAGGACTTGGCGTTCGAATCCACCGGATCGAGACGAGGCGAGGGCGGCGCCATGGATGAAGTGGTCCTGCTCCTTGTTCAAAAGAGGATAGGGAAGGGCAGGGGAGGTCAGAGGGCATAAAGGAGAGAATCAAGGGCGCGCGGCGGTCGGGGTCTCACCGGCGAGGTCCGGCAAGAGACGGAGCGGACGGAAGGCTGCAAGGAGCTCCCTGGGAGGCGTTGGGCATGGCGGCTACAAAGCTTCATTTGACGGCATGGTGCAGAAGCCTCCTGATTCGGTGCTCCGGCGAGGTTGCTGCAGGGCCAAAGGCCGACGGGGATGCAGGCGCTGGTGCTGCTCGCGGCGGGGCGCGGGAAGCACGAGAGGAAGCAGGGGTTGCGGCTCCTGCTTGCTACGCGGGGAAGCACCGACAAGAAGGAGATGCTTGGGGAAGAACGAGCAGAGGAGGGCAGCTGTGGATGGAGGAGGAGGTGATGTGGCACTGGTCGATTGGATCGATCCGATGTGAGAGGATCCTGAGGTGGATGCGGGAGTGTGGCGGCGGCGGGATGGGAAAAGAATGATGGCACAGATCCTAGGACTAGGGTTTGGACGCATATATACATCGCGTGGATTAGATTAGGGGCTACCTCATCCCTCCGATCATAATCGGGCGGGCGAGAATAAATATCTTAGGGGAACCCAACAAAGAATCGGAGATGTTATGTAGATGTTTGGGGATGATCCGCACATGACGGTGACGACTGTCCGGGTCGGGTCCGGGATAGCTTTTCGGACGCGCGCGCGAGGAGGGTTGCGGGCTGACGAGAGGGG
>NC_041382.1:433226007-433325193 GCF_002162155.2 Triticum dicoccoides
GAGAGAGAGAGAGAGAGAGACCCGACAGCAGTTTCCAGAGACCGAAAACGTCCGACGAAAAGACCAGCTACTATTGCCGCTATAGTTATCCATTGGGGCATCAAACGAACTCCGAACGTGATGAAATTTGGCAGGCGACCTACTAACAACATAACAACACCGCATGCCAACTTTCAACCCATTCCGAGAACATTTTTCCGGCCGCTTATAAAATAATATTTTGGACATGCCACGGACGCGTGCAAGTGTGTCTGGGCTCAGAACGGACAACGGAAGGAACTGGGAGACTCGGACGAATGCAAGTTTTTAAAAACATGATGATGCAATGCACATGATGACATGACAAGATGCAACACGCAAGCGAATGACATGGCAACGACGGCGAAAAACTGGGAGACACCTGGCGCATCGGTCTCGGGGCATCACAACACTCCACCACTATGAGAGGATCTCGTCCCGAGATCTAGGATGGCACCAGAGAGAAATGGAAGAGAAAGAGAAGAGGTAAAACTAAGTTGCTTCTTTGACAAATGAGTGAAACCAAAGAACCTTGAAAGGTTAAACCATTTCGAGAAAAGAACACAACGGAGATGAACAAAGTTGAAAACACTCCGTTAGAAAAATGGAACGAGGACGAACAAATTCGGACAACACTCCGGTTGAAAAGAGATGCAAGACTAGATAAGATGAAAAGAACTTAAGCAGAGGACACAACACTCTGATTAAATGGATAAGCAAAGGAAAGAACATGATCTTCACAACTCGAGATGATGAGAGGAGAGAGCAACAACAACACAATGCCTTCGGAAGAAGAAAGAATGGAATGAAATGAACGGAGGGAAACAAGATCTTGAGAGAGCACGCTTACAACATATACTAGAACGGAGTTGTTGGATTATCAATAACGAAAGGATAAGCTAGATGTGGGCTTATAGAAGACACCTCAAAATTATGAGGTGACAACCTGCCACTCACCGAAAAGATTTGATTGGGAGCTAGAAAAGATAAAAGCTTCTTCCATCGAGGTGATAAGAAAACTTGGATCATAGGTAATCACCACAAGGAGTGACATTCCCAATGGAAGGTTTTAGGTGAAAACTATAGCAAGATAACTCTAAGGAAGAAAGTGATGGGTTTAAATATCTCATTCTTGTGAATGAAGAATGATATATTACCACCTCAAAAGATAAGGGAGAACAATTGCACTCCGGATTGCAAGATGAACAAAACTTGAGCTCCTCTGAAAATAATCTCAATGAACACTTCGAGAAGGAATTAAATCCTTGATGAACCATCATGTAGAGCCTCCATGAAGAACTCCGGTAATAAAAGAATGATCAAATGAAAGGAAAAAGAAGTTGAAAACACAAGGTGCTTCACTCCCCGGCAACGGCGCCAGAAAAGAGTCTTGATGACCCACAAGTGTAGGGGTCTATCGTAGCCTTTTCGATAAGTAAGAGTGTCGAACCTAACGAGGAGTGATGTCTACTACACAACCTTCTTCTTGTAGACGTTGTTGGGCCTCCAAGTGCAGAGGTTTGTAGGACAGTAGCAAATTTCCCTCAAGTGGATGACCTAAGGTTTATGAATCCGTGGGAGGCGTAGGATGAAGATGGTCTCTCTCAAACAACCCTGCAACCAAATAACAAAGAGTCTCTTGTGTCCCCAACACACCCAATACAATGGTAAATTGTATAGGTGCACTAGTTCGGCGAAGAGATGGTGATACAAGTGCAATATGGATGGTAGATATAGGTTTTTTGTAATCTGAAAATATAAAAACAGCAAGGTAACTAATGATAAAAGTGAGCACAAACGGTATTGCAATGCTAGGAAACAAGTCCTAGGGTTCATACTTTCACTAGTGCAAGTTCTCTCAACAATAATAACATAATCGGATCATATAACTATCCCTCAACATGCAACAAAGAGTCACTCCAAAGTCACTAATAGCGGATAACAAACGAAGAGATTATTGTAGGGTACGAAACCAGCTCAAAGTTATCCTTTCTTATCGATCTATTCAAGAGTCCGTAGTAAAATAACACGAAGCTATTCTTTCCGTTCGATCTATCATAGAGTTCGTACTAGAATAACACCTTAAGACACAAATCAACCAAAACCCTAATGTCACCTAGATACTCAAATGTCACCTCAAGTATCTGCGGGTATGATTATACGATATGCATCACACAATCTCAGATTCATCTATTCAACCAACACAAAGAACTTCAAAGAGTGCCCCAAAGTTTCTACCGGAGAGTCAAGACGAAAACATGTGCCAACCCCTATGCATAAGTTCACGAGGTCACGGAACTCGCAAGTTGATCACTAAAACATACATCAAGTGGATCACGTGATATCTCATTGTCACCACAGATAAGCACATGCAAGACATACATCAAGTGTTCTCAAATTCTTAAGACTCAATCTGATAAGATAACTTCAAAGGGAAAACTCAATTCATCACAAGAGAGTAGAGGGGGGAGAAACATCATAAGATCCAACTATAATAGCAAAGCTCGCGGTACATCAAGATCGTACAACCTCAAGAACATGAGAGAGAGAGAGAGATCAAACACATAGCTACCGGTACATACCCTCAGCCCCGAGGGTGAACTACTCCCTCCTTGTCATGGAGAGCGTCGGGATGATGAAGATGGCCACCGGAGAGGGATTCCCCCCTGTGGCAGGGTGCTAGAACGGGTCTAGATTGGTTTTCGGTGGCTATAGAGGCTTGCGGCGGCGGAAGTCCCGATCTAGGTTATGTTTTGGAGGTTTCAGTATTTATAGGAATTTTTAGCATCGGTCTCACATCAAGAAGGTGCCCGAGTCGTCCGCGAGGTAGGCCACGCGCCCGGGGGGCGCCCCCACCCTCGTGGATGGCCCGGGACTCTTTTGGCCCAACTCCTTTACTTCGGAGTCTTATTTTGGTCCATAAAAAATCATCAAAAATTGGCACGTCAATTGGACTCCGTTTGGTATTCCTTTTCTGCAAAACTCAAAAACAAGGAAAAAATAGAAACTGGCACTGGGCTCTAGGCTAATAGGTTAGTCCCAAAAATCATATAAAATAGCATATAAATGCATATAAAACATCCAAGGTTGATAATACAATAGCATGGAACAATCAAAAATTATAGATACGTTGGAGACGTATCAAGCATCCCCAAGCTTAATTCCTACTCGTCCTTGAGTAGGTAAATGATAAAAACATAATTTTTGATGCGGAATGCTACCTAACATATTTATCCATGTAATTCTCTTTATTGTGGCAAGAATATTCAGATCCATAAGATTCAAGACAAAAGTTTAATATTGACATAAAAATAATAATACTTCAAGCATACTAACTAAGAAATTATGTCTTCTCAAAATAACATGGCCAAAGAAAGTTCATCCCTACAAAATCATATAGTTTGGTCATGCTCCATTTTCGTCACACAAGAATGGTCTCATCATGCACAACCCCGATGACAAGCCAAGCAATTGTTTCATACATTAGTAATCTCAAACCTTTTCAACTTTCACGCAATACATGAGCGTGAGCCATGGACATAGCACTATGGGTGGAATAGAATATAATGATGGGGGTTGTGTGGAGAAGACAAAAAAGGAGAAAGTATCACATTGGTGCGGCTAATCAATGGGCTAGGGAGATGCCCATCAATTGATGTCAATGCAAGGAGTAGGGATTGCCATGCAATGTATGCACTAGAGCTATAAATGTATGAAATCTCAACAAAAGAAACTAAGTGGGTGTGCATCCAACTTGCTTGCTCATGAAGACCTAGGGCATTTGAGGAAGCCCATCGTTGGAATATACAAGCCAAGTTCTATAATGAAAAATTCCCACTAGTATATGAAAGTGACAAAACAAGAGACTCTCTATCATGAAGATCATGGTGCTACTTTGAAGCACAAGTGTGGAAAAAGGATAGTAGCATTGTCCCCTTTATTTCTTTTTTTATTTGGCCCTTTTTTGCCTTTCTTTTTTTTCTCTTTTTTTATTTGGCCTTTCATTTTTTTTCGGGACAATGCTCTATTAATGATGATCATCACACTTCTATTTATTTACAACTCAAAGATTACAACTCGATACTGTTGGGGAACGTAGCAGAAATTCAAAATTTTCCTACGTGTCACCAAGATCTATCTATGGAGAAACCAGCAACGAGGGGAAGGAGAGTGCACCTACATACCCTTGTAGATCGCTAAGCGGAAGCGTTCAAGAGAACGGGTTGAAGGAGTCGTACTCGTCGTGATCCAAATCACCGGAGATCCTAGTGCCGAACGGACGGCACCTCCGCGTTCAACACACGTACAGCCCGGTGACGTCTCCCACGCCTTGATCCAGCAAGGAGAGAGGGAGAGGTTGAGGAAGACTCCATCCAGCAGTAGCACAATGGCGTGGTGGTGATGGAGGAGTGTGGCAATCCTGCAGGGCTTCGCCAAGCACCGCGGGAGAGGAGGAGTAGGGAGAGAGGTAGGGCTGCACCAAGAGGGAGAGGTTCTCATCTGTTTGACAGCCCAAAACCTCAAGTATATATAGGGGGAAAGGGGGGGCTGCGCCCCCTTTAGGGTTTCCCACCCCAAGGGGTGCGGCCAGCCCTAGATGGGACTTGGGGGGGCGGCCAAGAGGGGGAGAGAGGGGATGCGCGCCTGGGGTGGGCCTTAGGGCCCATTTGCCCTAGGGTTTGCCCTCTCCCCTCCTAGTTGCGCCTTGGGCAAGGGTGGGAGGCGCACCAGCCCACTCTGGGGCTGGTCCCTTTCCACTCTAGGTCCATGCAAGCCTCCGGGGCCGGTGGCCCCACTTGGTGGACCCCCGGGACCCTCCCGGTGGTCCCGGTACGTTACCGATAAAACCCGAAACTTTTCCGGTGACCAAAACAGGACTTCCCATATATAAATCTTTACCTCCGGACCATTCCAGAACTCCTCGTGACGTCCGGGATCTCATCCGGCACTCCGAACAACATTCAGTAACCACATACAAACTTCCTTTATAACCCTAGCGTCATCGAACCTTAAGTGTGTAGACCCTACGGGTTCGGGAACCATGCAAACATGACCGAGACGTTCTCTGGTCAATAACCAACAGCGGGATCTGGATACCCATGTTGGCTCCCACATGTTCCATGATGATCTCATCGGATGAACCACGATGTCAAGGACTCAATCAATCCCGTATACAATTCCCTTTGTCTAGCGGTATTGTACTTGCCCGAGATTCGATCGTCGGTATACCGATACCTTGTTCAATCTCGTTACCGGCAAGTCTCTTTACTCGTTCCGTAACACATCATCCCGTGATCAACCCCTTGGTCACATTGTGCACATTATGATGATGTCCTACCGAGTGGGCCCAGAGATACCTCTCCGTTTACACGGAGTGACAAATCCCAGTCTCGATTCGTGCCAACCCAACAGACACTTTCGGAGATACCTGTAATGCACCTTTATAGCCACCCAGTTACGTTGTGACGTTTGGTACACCCAAAGCATTCCTACGGTATCCGGGAGTTGCATAATCTCATGGTCTAAGGAAAAGATACTTGACATTAGAAAAGCTTTAGCATACGAACTACACGATCTTTGTGCTAGGCTTAGGATTGGGTCTTGTCCATCACATCATTCTCGTAATGACGTGATCTTGTTATCAACGACATCCAATGTCCATGGTCAGGAAACCGTAACCATCTATTGATCAACGAGCTAGTCAACTAGAGGCTTACTAGGGACATGGTGTTGTCTATATATCCACACATGTATCTGAGTTTCCTATCAATACAATTATAGCATGGACAATAAACGATTATCATGAACAAGGAAATATAATAATAACCAATTTATTATTGCCTCTAGGGCATATTTCCAACAGTCTCCCACTTGCACTAGAGTCAATAATCTAGTTCACATCGCCATGTGATTAACACTCACAGGTCACATCGCCATGTAACCAACATCCAAAGAGTTTACTAGAGTCAATAATCTAGTTCACATCACTATGTGATTAACACTCAATGAGTTCTGGGTTTGATCATGTTGCTTGTGAGAGAGGTTTTAGTCAACGGGTCTGAACCTTTCAGATCCGTGTGTGCTTTACAAATCTTTATGTCATCTCCTAGATGCAGCTACCACGCTCTATTTGGAGCTATTCCAAATAACTGTTCTACTTAGAGCTATTCTAAATTGTTTCTCCATTATACGTATCCGGTATCTCTACTCAGAGCTATCCGGATAGGTGTTAAGCTTGCATCATCGTAACTCTTTACGTTGAACTCTTTATCACCTCCATAACCGAGAAAATTCCTTAGTCCACTAGTTACTAAGGATAACTTTGACCGCTGTACTGTGATCTATTCTTGGATCACTCTTGTACCCCTTGACTGACGCATGGCAAGGCACACTTCAGGTGCGGTACACAGCATAGCATACTGTAGAGCCTACGTCTAAAGCATAGGGGACGACCTTCGTCCTTTCTCTCTTTTCTGCCGAGGTCGAGCTTTAAGTCTTAACTTCGTACCTTACAACTCAGGCAAGAACTTCTTCTTTGACTGATCCATCTTGAACACCTTCATGTCAAGGTATGTGCTCATTTGAAAGTATTATTAAGCATTTTGATCTATCCTTATAGATCCTGATGCTCAATGTTTAAGTAGCTTAATCCAGGTTTTCTATTGAAAAACACCTTTCAAATAACCCTATATGCTTTCTAGAAAATCTACGTCATCTCTAATCTATGATATGTCGACAACATATATTCATCAAAAATTCTATAGTGCTCCCACTCACTTCTTTGGAAATACAAGTTTCTCATGAACTTTGTATAAACCCAAAATCTTTGATCATCTTATCAAAGTGCACATTCCAACTCCGAGATGCTTACTCCAGTCCATAGAAGGATCGCTAGAGCCAGCATAACTTTTAACATCCTTAGGATCGACAAAAACTTTCTGATTGTATTACATACAACCTTTCCTTACGAAAACTGGTAAGGAAACTCGTTCTGACATCCATCTGCCATATTTCATAAATGCAGCTAATGCTAACATGAATCCGACGGACTTAAGCATCGCTACGGATGAGAAAATCTCATCGTAGTCTACTCCTTGAACTTGTGAAAAAAAACTCTTCACCACAAGTCGAGCTTCATAGACGGTGACATTACCGTCCACACCCGTCTTCTTCTTAAAGATCCATTCATCTTAATGGCTTGCCGATCATTGGGCAAGTCCATCAAAGTCCATGCTTTGTTCTGATACATGGATCCTATCTCGGATTTCATGGTTTCTTAACCATTTGTCAGAATTTGGGCCCACCATCGCTTCTCCATAGCTCGTAGGTTCATTGTTGTCTAGCAACATGACCTTCAAGACAGGATTACTATACCACTCTGAAGTAGTACGTATCCTTGTCACCCTATGAGGTACGGCAGTGACTTGATCCGTAACTTCATGATCACTATCATAAGCTTCTACTTCAATTGGTGTAGGTGCCACATGAACAACTTCTTGTGCCCTGATACACACTGGTTGAAGTGATGGTTCAATAACCATATCAAGTCTCCACCATCCTCCCACTCAACTTTCCGAGACAAACTTTTCCTCGAGAAAGGACCCGATTCAAGAAACAATCCATATTGCTTTCGGATCTGAATTAGGAGGTATACCCAACTGTTTTGGGTGTCCTATGAAGATGCATTTTATCCGCTTTGGATTCGAGCTTATCAACCTGAAACTTTTTCACATAAGCGTCGCAGCCCCAAACCTTTAAGAAATGACATCATAGGTTTCTCTAAACCGGTGTCATCTCAACGGAATTACGTGGTACCCTATTAAAGTGAGTGCGGATGTCTCTAATGCCTAACCCATGAACGATAGTGGTAATTCGATAAGAGACATCATGGTACCCACCATATCCAATAGGGTGCAACTATGATGTTCGGACACACCATCACACTATGGTGTTCCAGGCGGTATTAATTGTAAAACAATTTCCACAATGTCTTAATTGCGTGCCAAAACTCGTAACTCAGATATTCATCTCTATGATCATATCATAGACATTTTATCCTCTTGTCACAATGATCTTCTACTTCACTCTGAAATTACTTGAACCATTCAATAATTCAGACTTGTGTTTCATCAAGAAAATATTCTCAACATCTACTCGAATCATCTGTGAAGTAAGAACATAACGATATTCACTGCATGCCTCAGCACTCATTGGACTGCACACATCAAAATATGTTACTTCCAACGAGTTGCTATCTTGTTCTGTCTTACTAAAACGAGGCTTTCAGTCATCTTGCCCATGTGGTATGATTTGCATGTCTCAAGTGATTCAAAATCAAGTGAGTTCAAACGGTCCATTTGCATGGAGTTTCTTCATGCATATACACCAATAGACATGGTTCGCATGTCTCAAACTTTTCAAAAATGAGTGAGTCCAAAGATCCATCAACATGGAGCTTCTTCATGCATTTTATACCGATATGACTTACGTGGCAGTGCCACAAGTAGGTGGTACTATCATTACTATCTTTTGGCATGAACATGTGTATCACTACGATCGAGATTTCAATGAACCATTCATTTTAGGTGCAAGACCATTGAAGGTATTATTCAAATAAATAGAGTAACCATTATTCTCTTTAAATGAATAACCGTATTGCGATAGTCATAATCCAATCATGTCTATGCTCAACGCAAACACCAAATAACAATTATTCAGGTTTTAACACCAATCTCGATGGTAGAGGGAGCGTGCGATGCTTGATCATATCAACATTGGAAACATTTCCAACACATATCGTCAGCTCACCTTTAGCTAGTCTCCGTTTATTCCGTAGCTTTTATTTCGAGTTACTAACACTTAGCAACCGAACCGGTATCTAATACCCTGGTGCTACTAGGAGTACTAGTAAAGTACACATCAACACAATGTATATCCAATATACTTCTATCGACCTTGCCAGCCTTCTCATCTACCAAGTATCTAGGGTAATTCTGCTCTAGTGGCTGTTCCCTTTATTACAGAAGCACTTAATCTCGGGTTTGGGTTCAACCTTGGGTTTCTTCACTAGAGCAGCAGCTGAATTGCCGTTTCATGAAGTATCCCTTTGTTCCCTTGCCCTTCTTGAAACTAGTGGTTTCACCAACCATCAACAATTGATGCTCCTTCTTGATTTCTACTTTCGCGGTGTCAAACATCATGAATATTTCAAGGATCATCATATCTACCCCTGATATGTTATAGTTCATCACGAAGCTCTAGCAGCTTGGTGGCAATGACTTTGGGGAAACATCACTATCTCATCTGGAAGATCAACTCCCACTCGATTCAAGTGATTGTTGCACTCAGACAATCTGAGCACAAGCTCAACGATTGAGCTTTTCTCCCTTAGCTTGCAGGCTAAGAAAATCGTCGGAGGTCTCATACCTCTTGACGTGGGCACGAGCCTGAAATCCCAATTTCAGCCCTTGAAACATCTCATATGTTCCGCGACGTTTCGAAAACGTCTTTGGTGCCTCAACTCTAAACCGTTTAACTGAACTATCACGTAGTTATCAAAACGTGTATGTCCGATGTTCGCAACATCCACAAACGACGTTTGGGGTTCGGCACACTGAGCAGTGCATTAAGGACATAAGCTTTCTACTGTCTGCATAATTGCTACTTTCAACTTTCAACTATATTTTCTCTAGGAACATATCTAAAACAGTAGAACTAAAGCGCGAGCTACGACATAATTTGCAAAATCCTTTTGACTATGTTCAGATAATTAAGTTCATCTTATGAACTCCCACTCAGATAGACATCCCTCTGGTCATCTAAGTGATTACATGATCCGAGTCTACTAGGTCGTGTCCGATCATCATGTGAGACGGACTAGTCATCATCGGTGAACATCTTCATGTTGATCGTATCTACTATACGACTCATGCTCGACCTTTCGGTCTCCGTGTTCCGAGGCCATGTCTGTACATGCTAGGCTCGTCAAGTTAACCCTAAGTGTATTGCATGTGTAAATCTGTCTTACACCCGTTGTATGTGAACGTAAGGATCTATCACACCCGATCATCATGTGGTGCTTCGAAACGACGAACTTTAGCAACGGTGCACAGTTAGGGGAGAACACTTCTTGAAATTGTTGTAAGGGATCATCTTATTTACTACCGTCGTTCTAAGTAAACAAGATGCATAAACATGATAAACATCACATGCAATCAAATAGTGACATGATATGGCCAATATCATTTTGCTCCTTTTGATCTCCATCTTCGGGGTTCCATGATCATCATCGTCACCGGCATGACACCATGATCTCCATCATCGTGTCTTCATGAAGTTGTCTCGCCAACTATTACTTATACTACTATGGCTACCGGTTAGCAGTAAAGTAAAGTAATTACATGGCGTTGTTTAATGACACACAGGTCATACAATAAATTTAAGACAACTCCTATGGCTCCTGCCGGTTGTCATACTCATCGACATGCAAGTCGTGAATCCTATTACAAGAACATGATCAATCTCATACATCACACATCATTCATCACATTCTTCTTGGCCATATCACATCACATAGCATACCCTGCAAAAACAAGTTAGACGTCCTCTAATTTTTGTTTGCATGTTTTACGTGGCTGTATGGGTTTCTAGCAAGAACGTTTCTTACCTACGCAAGACCACAACGTGATATGCAATTGCTATTTACCCTTCATAAGGACCCTTTTCATCGAATCCGTTCCGACTAAAGTGGGAGAGACTGGCACCCGCTAGCCACCTTATGCACCAAGTGCATGTCAGTCGGTGGAACCTGTCTCACGTAAGAGTACGTGTAAGGTCGGTCCGGGCCGCTTCATCCCACAATACCATCGAAACAAGATTGGACTAGTAACGGTAAGCATATTGAACAAAATCAACGCCCACAACTACTTTGTGTTCTACTCGTGCAAAGAATCTACGCAATAGACCTAGCTCATGATGCCACTGTTGGGGAACGTAGTAGAAATTCAAAATTTTCCTACGTGTCACCAAGATCTATCTATGGAGAAACCAGCAACGAGGGGAAGGAGAGTGCATCTACATACCCTTGTAGATCGCTAAGCGGAAGCGTTCAAGAGAACGGGTTGAAGGAGTCGTACTCGTCGTGATCCAAATCACCGGAGATCCTAGTGCCGAACGGACGGCACCTCCGCGTTCAACACACGTACAGCCCGGTGACGTCTCCCACGCCTTGATCCAGCAAGGAGAGAGGGAGAGATTGAGGAAGACTCCATCCAGCAGCAGCACAACGGCGTGGTGGTGATGGAGGAGCGTGGCAATCCTGCAGGGCTTCGCCAAGCACCGCAGGAGAGGAGGAGTAGGGAGAGAGGTAGGGCTGCACCAAGAGGGAGAGGTTCTCATCTGTATGACAGCCCAAAACCTCAAGTATATATAGGGGGAAAGGGGGGGCTGTGCCCCCTTTAGGGTTTCCCACCCCAAGGGGTGCGGCCAGCCCTAGATGGGACTTGGGGGGCGGCCAAGAGGGGGAGAGAGGGGAGGCACGCCTGGGGTGGGCCTTAGGGCCCATCTGCCCTAGGGTTTGCCCTCTCCCCTCCTAGTTGCACCTTGGGCAAGGGTGGGAGGCGCACCGGCCCACTCTGGGGCTGGTCCCTTTCCACTCTAGGCCCATGCAAGCCTCCGGGGCCGGTGGCCCCACTTGGTGGACCCCCGGGACCCTCCCGGTGGTCCCGGTACGTTACCGATAAAACCCGAAACTTTTCCGGTGACCAAAACAGGACTTCCCATATATAAATCTTTACCTCCGGACCATTCCGGAACTCCTCGTGACGTCCGGGATCTCATCCGGGACTCCAAACAACATTCGGTAACCACATACAAACTTCCTTTATAACCCTAGCGTCATCGAACCTTAAGTGTGTAGACCCTACGGGTTCGGGAACCATGCAGACATGACCGAGACGTTCTCTGGTCAATAACCAACAGCGGGATCTGGATACCCATGTTGGCTCCCACATGTTCCACGATGATCTAATCGGATGAACCACGATGTCAAGGACTCAATCAATCCCGTATACAATTCCCTTTGTCTAGCGGTATTGTACTTGCCCGAGATTCGATCGTCGGTATACCGATACCTTGTTCAATCTCGTTACCGGCAAGTCTCTTTACTCGTTCCGTAACACATCATCCCGTGATCAACCCCTTGGTCACATTGTGCACATTATGATGATGTCCTACCGAGTGGGCCCAGAGATACCTCTCCGTTTACACGGAGTGACAAATCCCAGTCTCGATTCGTGCCAACCCAACAGACACTTTTGGAGATACCTGTAATGCACCTTTATAGCCACCCAGTTACATTGTGACATTTGGTACACCCAAAGCATTCCTACGGTATCCGGGAGTTGCACAATCTCATGGTCTAAGGAAAAGATACTTGACATTAGAAAAGCTTTAGCATACGAACTACACGATCTTTGTGCTAGGCTTAGGATTGGGTCTTGTCCATCACATCATTCTCCTAATGACGTGATCCCGTTATCAATGACATCCAATGTCCATGGTCAGGAAACCGTAACCATCTATTGATCAACGAGCTAGTCAACTAGAGGCTTACTAGGGACATGGTGTTGTCTATATATCCACACATGTATCTGAGTTTCCTATCAATACAATTATAGCATGGACAATAAACGATTATCATGAACAAGGAAATATAATAATAACCAATTTATTATTGCCTCTAGGGCATATTTCCAACAGATACTAGAACAAAATATGACTCTATGTGAATGCCTCCGACGGTGTACCGGCATGGGCAATGAATCAAGAGTGACATGTATGATAAATTATGCATGGTGGCCTTGCCACAAATACGATGTCTACTACATGATCATGCAAGGCAATATGATAATGATGATGTGTGTCATAAATGAAATGATGGAATGTTGCATGGCAATATATCTCGGAATGGCTATGGAAATGCCATAATAGGTAGGTATGGTGGCTATTTTGAGGAAGATATAAGGAGGTTTATGTGTGACAGAGCATATCATATCACGGGGTTTGGATGCACCAGCTAAGTTCGCACCAACTCTCAAGGTGAGAAAGGGCAATGCACGGTACCGAAGAGGCTAGCAATGATGGAAGGGTGAGAGTGCGTATAATCCATGGACTCAACATTAGTCATAAAGAACTCACATACTTATTGAAAAAATCTACAGGTCATCAAAAACCAAGCACTACACGCATGCTCCTAGGGGATAGATTGGTAGGAAAAGACCATCGCTCGTCCCCGACCGCCACTCATAAGGAAGACAATCAAAGAAACACCTCATGATTCAAATTTGTCACACAACGGTTACCATATGTGCATGCTACGAGACTTGCAAACTGATGTCTACTACACAACCTTCTTCTTGTAGATGTTGTTGGGCCTCCAAGTGCAGAGGTTTGTAGGACAGTAGCAAATTTCCCTCAAGTGGATGACCTAAGGTTTATCAATCCGTGGGAGGTGTAGGATGAAGATGGTCTCTCTCAAACAACCCTGCAACCAAATAACAAAGAGTCTCTTGTGTCCCCAACACACCCAATGCAATGGTAAATTGTATAGGTGCACTAGTTCGGCGAAGAGATGGTGATACAAGTGCAATATGGATGGTAGATATAGGTTTTTTGTAATCTGAAAATATAAAAACAGCAAGGTAACTAATGATAAAAGTGAGCACAAACGGTATTGCAATGCTAGGAAGCAAGGCCTAGGGTTCATACTTTCACTAGTGCAAGTTCTCTCAACAATAATAACATAATTGGATCATATAAGTATCCCTCAACATGTAACAAAGAGTCACTCCAAAGTCACTAATAGCGGAGAACAAACGAAGAGATTATTGTAGGGTACGAAACCAGCTCAAAGTTATCCTTTCTGATCGATCTATTCAAGAGTCCGTAGTAAAATAACACGAAGCTATTCTTTCAGTTCGATCTATCATGGAGTTCGTACTAGAATAACACCTTAAGAAACAAATCAACCAAAACCCTAATGTCACCTAGATACTCCAATGTCACCTCAAGTATCCGTGGGTATGATTATACGATATGAATCACACAATCTCAGATTCATCTACTCAAACCAACACAAAGAACTTCAAAGAGTGCCCCAAATATTCTACCGGAGAGTCAAGACGAAAACGTGTGCCAACCTCAATGCATAGGTTCATGGGCGGACCCCGCAAGTTGATCACCAAAACATACATCAAGTGGATCAATAGAATACCCCATTGTCACCACGGGTATCCCACGCAAGACATACATCAAGTGTTCTCAAATCCTTAAAGACTCAACCTGATAAGATAACTTCAAAGGGAAAACTCAATCCATCACAAGAGAGTAGAGGGGGAGAAACATCATAGGATCCAAATATAATAGCAAAGCTTGTGATACATCAAGATCGTATCACCTCAAGAACACAAGAGAGAGAGAGAGAGAGATCAAACACATAGCTACTGGTACATGCCCTCAGCCCCGAGGGAGAACTACTCCCTCCTCGTCATGGAGAGCACCGGGATGATGAAGATGGCCACCGGAGAGGGATTCCCCCTCCGGCAGGGTGCCGGAACAGGTATAGATTGGTTTTCAGTGGCTATGGAGGCTTCTGGCGGCGGAACTCCCGATCTATTCTGCTCCCCAAAGTTTTTAGGGTATATGGGTATATATAGGAGGAAGAAGTACGTCGGTGGACCTCCGAGCTGTCCACAAGGCAGGGGGCGCGCCCAGGGGGGTTGGCGCGCCCCCACCCTCGTGGGAAGCCCGGGACTCTCCTGGTCCATCTCCGATACTCCGTGGGCTTCTTCTGGTCCAAAAATAAGTTCAGTGAAGTTTCAGGTCAATTGGACTCCATTTGATTTTCCTTTTCTGCGATACTCTAAAACAAGGAAAAAAACAGAAACTGGCACTGGGCTCTGGGTTAATAGGTTAGTCCCAAAAATAATATAAAAGTGTATAATAAAGCCCATAAACATTCAAAACAGATAATATAATAGCATGGAACAATCAAAAATTATAGATACGTTGGAGACGTATCAGCATCCCCAAGCTTAATTCCTGCTCGTCCTCGAGTAGGTAAATGATAAAAACAGAATTTTTGATGTGGAATGCTACCTAACATATTTATCCATGTAATTATCTTTATTGTGGCAATAATATTCAGATCCATAAGATTCAAGACAAAAGTTTAATATTGACATAAAAATAATAATACTTCAAGCATACTAACAAAGCAATTATGTCTTCTCAAAATAACATGGCCAAAGAAAGCTATCCCTACAAAATCATATAGTCTGGCTATGCTCCATCTTCACCACACAAAATATTTAAATCATGCACAACCCCGATGACAAGCCAAGCAATTGTTTCATACTTTTGATGTTGTCAAACTTTTTCAATCTTCACGCAATACATGAGCGTGAGCCATGTACATAGCACTATATGTGGAATAGAATGGTGGTTGTGGAGAAGACAAAAAGGGAGAAGATAGTCTCACATCAACTAGGCGTATCAACGGGCTATGGATATGCCCATTAATAGATATCAATGTGAGTGAGTAGGGATTGCCATGCAACGGATGCACTAGAGCTATAAGTATATGAAAGCTCAACAAAAGGAACTAAGTGGGTGTGCATCCAAATCGCTTGCTTAGAAAGACCTAGGGCATTTTGAGGAAGCCCATCCTTGGAATATACAACCCAAGTTCTATAATGAAAAATTACCACTAGTATATGAAAGTGACAAAACAAGAGACTCTCTATCATGAAGATCATGGTGCTACTTTGAAGCACAAGTGTGGTAAAAGGATAGTAACATTGCCCCTTTTGGGGGGGGGGGGCTTCCTTTTTTTTGGCCTTTCTCTTTTTTTGGTACAATGCTCTATTATTGATGATCATCACACTTCTATTTATTTACAACTCAATGATTACAACTCGATACTAGAAAAAAGTATGACTCTATATGAATGCCTCCGGCGGTGTACCGGGATGTGCAATGACTCATGAGTGACATGTATGAAAGAATTATGAATGGTGGCTTTGCCACAACTAAAATGTCAACTACATGATCATGCAAAGCAATATGACAATGATGGAGCGTGTCATAGTAATGGAATGGTGGAAAGTTGCATGGCAATATATCTTGGAATGGCTATGGAAATGCCATGATAGGTAGGTATGGTGGCTGTTTTGAGGAAGGTATATGATGGGTTTGTGATACTGGTGAAAGGTGCGCGGTATTAGAGAGGCTAGCAATGGTGGAAGGGTGAGAGTGCGTATAATCCATGGACTCAACATTAGTCATAAAGAACTCACATACTTATTCCAAAAATATATTAGTTATCAAAACAAAGTACTACGCGCATGCTCCTAGGGGGGTCGATTGGTAGGAAAAAACCATCGCTCGTCCCTGACCGCCACTCATAAGGAAGACAATCAATAAACAAATCATGCTCTGACTATGTCACATAACGGTACACCATACGTGCATGCTACGGGAATCACAAACTTCAACACAAGTATTTCTCAAATTCACAACTACTCAACTAGCATGACTCTAATATCACCACCTCCATATCTCAAAACAATTATCAAGTATCAAACTTCTCTTAGTATTCAATGCACTTCATATGAAAGTTTTTATTATATCCCTCTTGGATGCCCATCATATTAGGACTAGTTTCGTAACCAAAGCAAACTACCATGCTGTTCTAAAGACTCTCAAAATAATATAAGTGAAGCATGAGAGTTCATCTATTTCTTCAAAATAAAACCATTGTCGTGCTCTAAAAGGATATAAGTGAAGCACTAGAGCAAATGGCAAACTACTCCAAAAGATATAAGTGAAGATCAATGAGTAGTTGAATAATTATGCAACTATATGAAGACTCTATAACATTTAATAATTTCAGATCTTGGTATTTTATTCAAACAGCAAGCAAAACGAAAGAAAATAAAATGACGCTCCAAGCAAAACACATATCATGTGGTGAGTAAAAATATAGCTCCAAGTAAAGTTACCGATGAACGAAGACGAAAGAGGGGATGCCTTCCGGGGCATCCCCACGCTTAGGCTCTTGATTGTCCTTGAATATTACCTTGGGGTGCCTTGGGAATCCCCAAGCTTAGGCTCTTGCCACTCCTTATTCCATAGTCCATCGAATCTTTACCCAAAACTTGAAAACTTCACAACACAAAACTTAACAGAAAACTCGTAAGCTCCGTTAGTATAAGAAAATAAATCACCACTTAGGTACTGTAATGAAATCATTATTGATTTATATTGGTGTTAAACCTACTGTATTCCAACTTCTCTATGGTTTATTAACTATTTTACTAGCCATAGATTCATCAAAATAAGCAAACAACACACACAAAACAGAATCTGTCAAAAACAGAACAGTCTGTAGTAATCTGGATCAAACGTATACTTCTGGAACTCATAATATTCTAAAATAAATTTCTGGACGTGAGGAATTTATCTATTAATCATATGCAAAAAGAATTAACTAAGTATCACTCCCAATAAAAAATGGCAGCAATTCTCGTGAGCACTAAAGTTTCTGTTTTTTACAGCAAGATCAACAAGACTTTCCCCAAGTCTTCCCAACGGTTCTACTTGGCACAAACACTAATTAAAACATAAAACTCAATCATAACATAGGCTAGATAAATTATTTATTGCTAAACAGGAGCAAAAAGCAAGGAACATAAATAAAATTGGGTTGCCTCCCAACAAGCGCTATCGTTTAACGCCCCTAGCTAGGCATGATGATTTCAACGATGCTCACATAAGACATAAGAATTGAAACATAAAGAGAGCATCATGAAGAATATGACTAGCACATTTAAGTCTTACCCACTTCCTATGCATAGGGATTTTGTGAGCAAACAACTTGTGGGAACAAGAATCAACTTGCATAGGAAGGTAAAACAAGCATAACTTTAAAACTTTAAGCACATAGAGAGGAAGCTTGATATTATTGCAATTCCTACAAGCATATGTTCCTCCCTCATAATAATTTTCAGTAGCATAATGAATGAATTCAAAAATATAGCTATCACATAAAGCATTATTTTCATGATGCATAGGCATGGAAATTTTATTACTCTCCACATAAGCAAAATTCTCCTCATTCGGAATAGTAGGAGTATCATAAGAAACTCGAATACTATAAATTGTTTCCATATTAAAAGAGTAATGTTCAGAAAAGGGGTAATCATAATCATGATAATTTTTATAAATATAATCTAATTTTTATAGCATAAGTATCATCACAATAATCATCACTGGTAGCAACTTTGTTCTCATCATAATCGATTGAAACCTCTTTCAAGATAGTGGAATCATCACTAAATAAAGTCATGAACTCTCCAAATCCACTTTCATAATTATCATAATAAGATTCAACATCCTCCAAAATAGTGGGATCATTACTTCCTAAAGTTGACACTCTTCCAAACCCACTTTCATCAATATAATCATCATAAGTAGGAGGCATGCTATCATCATTATAAATTTGCATATCAAAACTTGGGAGACTAAAAATATCATCTTCGTTAAATGTAGCATCCCCAAGCTTGGGACAAACATTAATTGCAGCAAATATATTCTCAAAAACATCATCTTCATCAAACATAGCATCCCCAAGCTTGGGCCTTTTCATATCATAAGCATAATCACTCTCATCATTAATAGTATGGATAGCACCGATAATATAGCAATTATCATCATCACAATGAGTAGTAGGAGCAACATCATTTGGGAGGGATACCTTTCTAACTTTGCTTCTCCGTCTTTTCTTTTTCTTCTTCACATCATGTGTGGGTTTAACCCTCTTTTTTGAGCTCCTTATTAATGAGATTGGTTGAATAGAAGGCTCCTCCTCATTACCTGATTCATCATAAGAAATAATAGGAGGATATTGGGAAGCCTCTTCCCTTTCATTAGTATTGTCTTCATCCTCTATTTGTTTTCTTTTCTTTATATAATTGGCAATATAAGGATTTTCAATGCAATTCACCGCACAATACATTAAATTTCCTCTAGATCAAAATTAAGAACTCTATCAAGGGAAAATTCTGGAATAACCTTAGATATACGTTTCATTTCTTCATAACCCAAGAGCAAACTAAGTTCATTATGATGTGCAAGGGAAATCAAGTCATCACAATTTTTGGACACGATACGATCATGAAACAATTTGCATTGGGTACAGAAATGATCACGTTCATTGCAAAGTTCACAAGTACGGCTAAGAAAGTTTAAATACAAAAATCTAGCCTTTCTTGCAACCATTTAGTTTCCAAATACTTATGCCTCTTGCAGAATCTATCTTCCCTGTTTGGTATGTACTCGCAAACTCTATGCACTCCACAAAAATCGATATGCTTATAAGATATATTTTCATCATGACTAGTGCAATCATCATTAGTACTATGGATATTCAAAGAGATCATACTAATAACATTGCAACCATGCTCATCATTCAAAGATTTAGTGCCAAACATTTTATAGACTTCTTCTTCTAGAACTTGAGCACAATTTTCCTTTCCATCATTCTCACGAAAAATATTAAAAAGATGAAGCGTATGAGGCAAACTCAATTCCATTGTTTGTAATTTTGTTTTATAAACTAAACTAGTGACAAAACAAGAAACTAGAAGATTCGATTGCAAGATCGAAAGATATACCTTCAAGCACTAACCTCCCGGCAATGGCGCTAAAAAAAAGATTGATTTCTACTACACAACCTTCTTCTTGTAGACGTTGTTGGGCCTCCAAGTGCAGAGGTTTGTAGGACAGTAGCAAATTTCCCTCAAGTGGATGACCTAAGGTTTATCAATCCATGGGAGGCGTAGGATGAAGATGGTCTCTCTCAAACAACCCTGCAACCAAATAACAAAGAGTCTCTTGTGTCCCCAACACATCCGATACAATGGTAAATTGTATAGGTGCACTAGTTCGGTGAAGAGATGGTGATACAAGCGGTATATGGATGGTAGATAAAGGTTTTTGTAATCTAAAAATATAA
The DNA here is from genome assembly GCF_002162155.2 of Triticum dicoccoides. NCBI lineage: Eukaryota > Viridiplantae > Streptophyta > Magnoliopsida > Poales > Poaceae > Triticum > Triticum dicoccoides. The sequence continues at coordinate 433,246,100 of NC_041382.1, forward strand.
AAACATCAAGGTAACTAATGATAACAGTGAGCACAATCGGTATTGCAATGCGTTGAAACAAGGCCTAGGGTTCATACTTTCACTAGTGCAAGTTCTCTGAACAATAATAACATAATTGGATCATATAACTATCCCTGAACATGCAACAAATGGTCACTCCAAAGTCACTAATAGCGGAGAACAAATGAAGAGATTATGGTAGGGTACGAAACCACCTCAAAGTTATCCTTTCTGATCGATCTATTCAAGAGTCCGTAGTAAAATAACATGAAGCTATTCTTTCCGTTCAATCTATCCTAGAGTTATACTAGAATAACACTTTAAGACACAAATCAACCAACACCCTAATTTCACCTAGATACGCCAATGTCACCTCAAGTATCCGTGGGTATGATTATACGATATGCATCACACAATCACAAATTCATCTATTCAAACCAACACAAAGAACTTCAAAGAGTGCCCCAAAGATTCTACCGGAGAGTCAAGACTAATACATGTGCCAACCCCTATGCATAGGTTCATGGGTGGACCCCGCAAGTTGATAACCAAAACATACATCAAGTGGATCAATAGAATACCCCATTGTCACCACGGGTATCCCACGCAAGACATACATCAAGTGTTCTCAAATCCTTAAAGACTCAATCTGATAAGATAACTTCAAAGGGAAAACTCAATCCATCACAAGAGAGTAGAGGGGGGAAACATCATAGGATCCAAATATAATAGCAAAGCTCGCGATACATCAAGATTATCACCTCAAGAACACGAGAGAGAGAGAGAGAGATCAAACACATAGCTACTGGTGCATACCCTCAGCCCCGAGGGAGAACTACTCCCTCCTCGTCATGGAGAGCACCGGGGTGATGAAGATGGCCACCGGAGAGGGATTCCCCCTCTGACAGGCTGCCAGAACGGGTCTAGATTGGTTTTCGGTGGCTATGGAGGCTTCTGGCGGCAGAACTCCCTATCTATTATACTCCCCGAAGTTTTTAGGGTATATGGGTATATATAGGAGGAAGAAGTACATCGGTGGACCTCCGGGCTGTCCACGAGGCAGGGGGGCGCGCGCCCCACCCTCGTGGGCAGCCCGGGACTCTCCTGGTCTATCTCCGATACTCCGTGGGCTTCTTCTGGTCCAAAAATAAGTTCCATGAAGTTTCAGGTCAATTGGACTCCATTTGATTTTCCTTTTCTACGATACTCTAAAACAAGGGAAAACAGAAACTGGCATTGGGCTCTGGGTTAATAGGTTAGTCCCAAAAATAATACCCTGTTCCTAAATATAGGGTGTATAGTTTTTGGCACGGAAATTAAAGAATGCACATGGAGTGAAAATTTCACAAGTTTTGGGCGAGGTTACACCTGACTAATTGACATGAGAAAATAGAGGAGCTTGCCTAATGTAAGTAAATGTAATCAAATCTCTAAAAAAATATCCAAATGAGTGGTGCAACGCAAGGCACCTTATATTTAGGTTTTTTTATCAAAAATCTATACACCTTATATCAAGGAACGGAGGGAGTATAAAAGTGTATAATAAAGCCCATAAACATCCAAAACAGATAATATAATAGCATGGAACAATCAAAAATTATAGATACGTTGGAGACGTATCACAAACCTCAACACAAGTATTTCTCAAATTCACAATTACACAACTAGCATGACTCTAATATTACCATCTTCATATCTCAAAACAATTATCAACTATCAAACTTCTCATAGTATTCAATGACCTCTATATGAAAGTTTTTATTATACCCCTCTTGAATGCCTATCATATTAAGACTAGTTTCATAACCAAAGCAAATTACCATGCAGTTCTAAAAGACTCTCAAAATAATATAACTTTATCATGAGAGATCAATAATTTCTATAAAATAAAACCACCGCCGTGCTCTAAAAGGATATAAGTGAAGCACTAGAGCAAATGACAAACTACTCCGAAAGGTATAAGTGAAGATCAATGAGTAGTCGAATAATTATGCAACTATGTGAAGACTCTCTAAAATTTAAGAATTTCAGATCTTGGTATTTTATTCAAACATCAAGCAAAACAAAATAAAATAAAATGACTCTCCAAGCAAAACACATATCATGTGGTGAATAAAATATAGCTCCAAGTAAAGTTACCGATGAACGAAGACGAAAGAGGGGATGCCATCCGGGGCATCCCCAAGCTTAGGCTCTTGGTTGTCCTTGAATATTACCTTGGGGTGCCTTGTGAATCCCCAAGCTTAGGCTCTTGCCACTCCTTATTCCATAGTCCATCGAATCTTTACCCAAAACTTGAAAACTTCACAACACAAAACTTAACAGAAAACTTGTAAGCTCTATTAGTATAAGAAAATAAATCACCACTTAGGTACTGTTGTGAACTCATTCTAAATTCATATTGGTGTAATATATAATGTATTCCAACTTCTCTATGGTTCATACCCTCCGATACTACTCATAGATTCATCAAAATAAGCAAACAACACATAGAAAACAGAATCTGTCAAAAACAGAGCAGTCTGTAGTAATCTCTATCAAACGTATACTTCTGCAACCCCAAAAATTCTGAAATAAATTGGTGGACCTGAGGAATTTGTTTATTAATCATCTCAAAAATAATCAACTTAATCGCACTCTCCAGTAAAAAATTGCAGCAAAACTCGTGAGCGCTAAAGTTTCTGTTTTTTACAGCAAGATCACAAAGACTTCACCGAAGTCTTCCCAAAGGTTCTACTTGGCACAAACATAATGAAAACATAAAACCACATCTAAACAGAGGCTAGATGAATTATTTATTACTAAACAGGAGCAAAAAGCAAGGAACAAAAATAAAATTGGGTTGCCTCCCAACAAGCGCTATCGTTTAGCGGCCCTAGCTAGGCATTGATTTCAATGATGCTCACATAAAAGATAAGAATTGAAACATAAAGAGAGCATCATGAAGAATATGACTAGCACATTTAAGTCTAAACCACTTCCTATGCATAGGGATTTTATGAACAAACAACTTATGGGAACAATAATCAACTAGCATAGGAAGGCAAAACAAGCATAACTACAGAACTTTAAGCACATAGAGAGGAAACTTGATATTATTGCAATTCCTACAAGCATATGTTCCTCCCTCATAATAATTTTCAGTAGCATCATAAATGAATTCAACAATATAACCATTACATAAAACATTCTTTTCATGATCTACAAGCATAGAAAATTTATTACTCTCCACATAAGCAAATTTATTCTCGTCAATAGTAGTGGGGGCAAACTCAACGAAATAACTATCATGTGAGGCACAATTGATGACCCACAATTATAGGGGATCTATCGTAGTCCTTTCGATAAGTAAGAGTGTCGAACCCAACGAGGAGCAGAAGGAAATGATAAGTAGTTTTCAGCAAGGTATTATCTGGAAGCACTGAAATTATCGGTAACAGATAGTTTTGTGATAAGGTAATTGGTAACGAGTAACAAGTAACAAGTGTAAATAAAGTGCAGCAACATGGCCCAATCATTTTTGTAGGAAAGGACAAGCCTGTACAATTTCTTATATAGAGAAAAGCGCTCCCAAGGACACATGGGAATTATCGTCAAGCTAGTTTTCATCACGTTCAAATGATTTGCGTTCGGTACTTTGATAATTTGATATGTGGGTATTTGATATGTGGGTGGACCGGTGCTTGGGTGCGGTCCTTACTTGGAAAAGCATCCCACTTATGATTAACCCCCATTGCAAGCATCCGCAACTACAACAGAAGTATTAAGGTAAACCTAACCATAGCATGAAACATATGGATCCAAATCAGCCCTTTACGAAGCAACGCATAAACTAAGGTTTAAGCTCCTGTCACTCTCGCAACCCATCATCTACTTATTAGTTCCCAATGCCTCCCTATAGGCAAAAACAATGGTGAAGTGTCATGTAGTCGACGTTCACATGACACCAGTAGAGGGATGACAACATACATCTCATCAAAATATCGAACGAATACCAAATTCACATGACTACTAATAGCAAGACTTCTCCCATGTCCTCAGGAACAAACGTAACTACTCACAAAGCATATTCATGTTCATAATCAGAGGAGCATTAATATGCATAATGGATCTGAACATATGATCTTCCACCAAGTAAACCAACTAGCATCAACTACAAGGAGTAATCAACACTACTAGCAACCCACTGATACGTCCATTTTGCATCATGCTTTTATATCGATATTTATTGCATTATGGGCTGTTATTACACATTATGTCACAATACTTATGACTATACTCTCTTATTTTACAAGGTTTACATAAAGAGGGAAATGCCGGCAGCTGGGATTCTGGGCTGGAAAAGGAGCAAATATTATAGACCTATTCTGCACAGCTCCAAAAGTCCTGAAACTTCACGGAAGACATTTTTAAAATATATAAAAATACTAAGTGCAAGAAGTTCACCAAGGGGGCCACACCCTGCCCACGAGGGTGGGGGCGCGCCCTACCCCCTGGGTGCGCCCCTACCTCGTGGGCCCCCTGGTGGCCCTCCGATGGCCATCTTCTGCTATATGGAGTCTTTCGATGAGAAAAAAACGTAATCCATCTTCCCGGACGATACTCCACCACCACGAGGCGAAACCTTAGCGGAACCAATCTAGGGCTCTGGCGGAGCTGTTCTGTCGGGGAAACTTCCCTCCGGGAGGGGGAAATCACCACCATCGTCATCACCAACGCTCCTCCCATCGGGAGAGGGCAATCTCCATCAACATCTTCACCAGCACCATCTCCTCTCAAAACCCTAGTTCATCTCTTGTATCCAATTCTTGTCTCCAAGTCCGGGATTGGTACCTGTGGCTTGCTAGTAGTGTTAATTACTCCTTGTAGTTGATGCTAGTTGGTTTATTTGGTGGAAGATCATATGTTCAGATCCTATATGCATATTAATACCCCTCTGATTATGAACATGAATATGCTTTGTGAGTAGTTACGTTTGTTCCTGAGGACATGGGAGAAGTCTTGCTATTAGTAGTCATGTAAATTTGGTATTCGTTCGATATTTTGATGAGATGTATGTTGTCTCTCCTCTGGTGGTGTTATGTGAACGTCGACTACATGACACTTCACCATTATTTGGGCCTAGAGGAAGGCATTGGGAAGTAATAAGTAGATGATGGTTTGCTAGAGTGACAGAAGCTTAAACCCTAGTTTATGCGTTGCTTCGTAAGGGGCTGATTTTGATCCATATGTTTCATGCTATGGTTAGGTTTACCTTAATACTTTTGTTGTAGTTGCGGATGCTTGCAATAGAGGTTAATCATAAGTGGGATGCTTGTCCAAGTAAGGACAATACCCAAGCACCGGTCCACCCTATCAAAGTACCAAACGCGAATCATATGAACATGATGAAAACTAGCTTGACGATAATCCCATGTGTCCTCGGGAGCGCTTTACATCATATAAGAGTTTGTCCAGGCTTGTCCTTTGCTACAAAAAGGATTGGGCCACCTTGCTGCACTTTATTTACTTTTGTTACTTGTTGCTCGTTACAAATTATCCTATCACAAAACTTTTTGTTGCCTATTATTTCAGTGCTTGAAGAGAATACCTTGCTGAAACCCGCTCATCATTTCCTTCTACTCCTCATTGGGTTCGACACACTTACTTATCGAAAGGACTACGATAGATACCCTATACTTGTGGGTCATCAAGACTCTTTTCTGGCGCCGTTGCCGGGGAGTGAAGCGCCTTTGGTAGGTGGAATTTGGTAAGGAAAAATTTATATAGTGTGCTGAAATTTGTTGTCACTTGTTACTATGGAAAGTAATCCTCTGAGGGGCTTGTTTGGGATATCTTCACCCTGACCAGTAGAGCAAAGATTTGCTCCTCAACCTACTGAACCTACTGAAAATGAAAATGTCTGCTTTGAAATTCCTTCGGGTATGATAGAAAAACCGCTAGCTAATCCTTTTGCAGGAGACGGAACAACGCATCCTGATGAGCACCTAAATATGTGGATGAAGTTTGTGGATTATTTAAGCTTGCAGGTGTACCCGAAGATGTCATTAAGAAGAAGGTCTTCCCTTTATCTTTGAAGGAAGATGCATTGACATGGTATAGGCTATGTGATGATACGGGGTCATGGAACTACAAACGATTGAAATTGGAATTTCATCAGAAGTTTTATCCTATGCATCTTGTTCATCGTGATCGCAATTATATATATAATTTTTGGCCTCGCGAAGGAGAAAGCATCGCTCATTCTTGGGGGGGGGGGGGCTTAAATCAATGTTATATTCATGCTCCAATCATGAGCTCTCAAGAGAAATGATTATTCAAATTTTATATGCTCGGCTTTCTGATAACAATCGCACCATGCTCGATACTGAAGGAAATATGCCCTAGAGGCAATAATAAAGGTATTATTTATTTCCTTATATCATGACAAATGTTTAGTATTCATGCTAGAATTGTATTAACCGGAAACATAATACATGTGTGAATACATAGACAAACAGAGTGTCACTAGTATGCCTCTACTTGACTAGCTCGTTGATCAAAGATGGTTATGTTTCCTAACCATAGACATGAGTTGTCATTTGATTAACGGGATCACATCATTAGGATAATGATGTGATTGACTTGACCCATTCCGTTAGCTTAGCACTTGATCGTTTAGTTTGTTGTTATTGCTTTCTTCATGACTTATACATGTTCCTATGACTATGAGATTATGCAACTCTCGTTTACCGGAGGAACACTTTGTGTGCTACCAAACATCACAACGTAACTGGGTGATTATAAAGGTGCTCTACAGGTGTCTCCAAAGGTACTTGTTCGGTTGGCGTATTTCGAGATTAGGATTTGTCACTCTGATTGTTGGAGAGGTATCTTTGGGTCCTCTCGGTAATGCACATCACTTAATCCTTGCAAGCATTGCAACTAATGAGTTAGTTGCGAGATGCTGTATTACGGAACGAGTAAAGAGACTTGCCGGTAACAAGATTGAACTAGGTATTAAGATACCGACAATCGAATCTCGGGCAAGTAACATACTGATGACAAAGGGAACAACGTATGTAGTTATGCGGTCTGACTGATAAAGATCTTTGTAGAATATGTGGGAGCCAATATGAGCATCCAGGTTCCGCTATTGGTTATTGACCGGAGACATGTCTCGGTCATGTCTACATAGTTCTCGAACCCGTAGGGTCTGCACGCTTAAAGTTCGATGACGGTTATATTATGAGTTTATGTGTTTTGATGTACCGAAGGAGTTCGGAGTCCCGGATGAGATCGGGGACATGATGAGGATTGTCGAAATGGTCGAGACGTAAAGATCGATATATTGGACGACTATATTCAGACATCGGAAAGGTTCCGAGTGATTCGGGTATTTTCGGGAGTACCCTGGAGTTACGGGAATTCGTATTGGGCCTTAATGGGCCATACGGAAAAGGAGAGAAAGGCCTCAAAGGGTGGCCGCACCCCTCCCCATGGGCTGGTCCGAATTGGACTAGGGAGGGGGGGCGCCCCTTCCTTCCTTCTCCTTTTCCCTTCCCTTTCCTTCTCTCCTACTCCTACTACTTGGAAGGGATCCTAGTTCTACTAGGAAAGGGGGAATCCTACTCCCGGTGGGAGTAGGACTCCCCTAGGGCGCGCCATAGAGAGGGCCGGCCCCTCCCCTCCTCCACTCCTTTATATACGTGGCCAGGGGGCACCCCATACACACAACAATTGATCTCTTGATCTCTTATCCGTGTGCGGTGCCCCCCTCCACCATAATCCACCTCGATCATATCATAGCGGTGCTTAGGCGAAGCCCTGCGTCGGTAGAACATCATCGTTGTCACCACGCCGTCGTGCTGACGAAACTCACCCTCAACACTCGGCTGAATCGGAGTTCGAGGGACGTCATCGATTTGAATGTGTGCAAAACTCGGAGGTGCCGTGCGTTCGGTACTTGATCGGTCGGATCGTGAAGACGTACGACTACATCAACCGCGTTGTGCTAACACTTCCGCTTTCGGTCTACGAGGGTACGTGGACAACACTCTCCCCTCTCGTTGCTATGCATCACCATGATCTTGCGTGTGCGTAGGAAAATTTTGAAATTACTATGTTCTCCAACAGTGGCATCCAAGCCAGGTTTTATGCGTTGATGTTATGCACGAGTAGAACACAAGTGAGCTGTGGGCGATATAAGTCATACTGCTTACCAGCATGTCATACTTTGGTTCGGTGGTATTGTTGGATGAAGCGGCCCGGACCGACATTACGCGTACGCTTACGCGAGACTGGTTCTACCGATGTGCTTTGCACACAGGTGGCTGGCAGGTGTCAGTTTCTCCAACTTTAGTTGAACCAAGTGTGGCTACGCCCGGTCCTTGCGAAGGTTAAAACAGCACCAACTTGACAAACTATCGGTGTGGTTTTGATGCGTAGGTAAGAACAATTCTTGCTAAGCCCGTAGCAGCCACGTAAAACTTGCAACAACAAAGTAGAGGACGTCTAACTTGTTTTTGCAGGGCATGTTGTGATGTGATATGGTCAAGACATGATGCTAAATTTTATTGTATGAGATGATCATGTTTTGTAACCGAGTTATCGGCATTTGGCAGGAGCCATATGGTTGTCGCTTTATTATATGCAATGCAATTACGCCGTAATGCTTTACTTTATCACTAAGCGGTAGCGATAGTCATGGAAGCATAAGATTGGCGAGATGACAATGATGCTACGATGGTGATCAAGGTGTCGCGCCGGTGACGATGGTGATCATGACGGTGCTTCGGAGATGGAGATCACAAGCACACGATGATGATGGCCATATCATATCACTTATATTGATTGCATGTGATGTTTATCTTTTATGCATCTTATCTTGCTTTGATTAACGGTGGCATTATAAGATGATCTCTCACTAAATTTCAAGATAAAAGTGTTCTCCCTGAGTATGCACCGTTGCCAAAGTTCGTCGTGCCCAGACACCACGTGATGATCGGGTGTGATAAGCTCTACGTCCATCTACAACGGGTGCAAGCCAGTTTTGCACACGCAGAATACTCAGGTTAAAATTGACGAGCCTAGCATATGCAGATATGGCCTCGGAACACTGAGACCGAAAGGTCGAGCGTGAATCATATAGTAGATATGATCAACATATTGATGTTCACCATTGAAAGCTACTCCATTTCACGTGATGATCGGTTATGGTTTAGTTGATTTGGATCACTTGATCACTTAGAGGATTAGAGGGATGTCTATCTAAGTGGGAGTTCTTAAGTAATATGATTAATTGAACTTAAATTTATCATGAACTTAGTCCTGGTAGTATTAGCATATCTATGTTGTAGATCAATAGCTCGCGTTTAGCTCCCCTGTTTTATTTTTGATATGTTCCTAGAGAAAACTAAGTTGAAAGATGTTAGTAGCAATGATGCGGATTGGATCCGTGATCTGAGGTTTATCCTCATTGCTGCACAGAAGAATTATGTCCTTGATGCACCGCTAGGTGACAGACCTATTGCAGGAGCAGATGCAGACGTCATGAACGTTTGGCTAGATCAATATGATGACTACTTGATATTTTAGTGCACCATGCTTAACAGCTTAGAATCAGGACTTCAAACATGTTTTGAACGTCATGGATCATATGGATGTTCCAGGAGTTGAAGTTAATATTTCAAGCAAATACCCGAGTTGAGAGACATGAAGTCTCCAATAAGTTCTATAGCTAAAAGATGGAGGAGAATAGCTCAAGCAGTGAGCATGTGTTCAGATTGTCTGGGTACTACAATCGCTTGAATCAAGTGGGAGTTAATCTTCCAGATAAAATAGTGATTGACAGAATTCTCTAGTCACCATCACCAAGTTAGTAGAACTTCGTGATGAACTATAGTATGCAAGGGATGACGAAAACGATTCCCGAGCTTTTCATGATGATGAAATCGATGAAGGTAGAAATCAAGAAAGAGCATCAAGTGTTGATGATTAACAAGACCACTAGTTTCAAAAAAAGGGCAAAGGGGAAGAAAGGGAACTTCAAGAAGAACGGCAAGCAAGTTGCTGCTCAAGTGAAGAAGCCCAATTCTGGACCTAAGCCTGAGACTAAGTGCTTCTACTACAAAGGGACTGGTCACTAAATGCGGAACTTCCCCAAGTATTTAGCGGATAAGAAGGATGGCAAAGTGAACAATGCTATATTTGATATACATGTAATTGATGTGTACTTTACTAGTGTTTATAGCAACCCCTCGGTATTTGATACTGGTTCAGTTGCTAAGAGTAGTAACTCGAAACGGGAGTCGCAGAATGAACAGAGACTAGTTAAGGGTGAAGTGACGATGTGTGATGGAAGTGATTCCAAGATTGATATGATCATCATCGCACACTCCCTATACTTTCGGAATTAGTGTTACACCTAAATAAATGTTATTTGGTGTTTGCGTTGAGCATGAATATGATTTCATCATGTTTATTGCAAAACGGTTATTCATTTAAGTTAGAGAATAATTGTTGTTCTGTTTACATGAATAAAACCTTCTATGGTCATACACCCAATGAAAACGGTTCGTTGGATCTCGATCGTAGTGATACACATATTCATAATATTGAAGCCAAAAGATGCAAAGTTAATAATGATGGTGCAACTTATTTGTGGCACTACCGTTTAGGTCATATTGGTGTAAAGCGCATGAAGAAACTCCATGCTGATGGGCTTTTGGAATCACTTGATTATGAATCATTTTGATGCTTGCGAACCATGCCTCATGGGCAAGATGACTAAGACTCCATTCTCCGGAACAATGGAGGAAACAACTGACATATTGGAAATAATACATACTGATGTATGCAGTCCGATGAGTGTTGAGGCTCGCGGCGGGTATCGTTATTTTCTGGCCTTCACAGATGATTTGAGCAGATATGGGTATACCTACTTGATGAAACATAAGTCTGAAACATTTGAAAAGTTCAAAGAACTTTAGAGTGAAGTGGAAAATCATCGTGACAAGAAAATAAAGTTTCTACGATCTGATCGCAGAGACAAATATTTGAGTTACGAGTTTGGTCTTCAATTAAAACAATGTGGAATAGTTTCACAAAATCATGCCACCTGGAACACCATAGCATAATGGTGTGTCCGAACATCATAACCGTACTATTATTGGATATAGTGCAATCTATGATGTTTCTTACCGATTAATCACTATAGTTTTGGGGTTATGCATTAGAGACAGCTGCATTCACGTTAAAAAGGGCACCATCTAAATCCATTGAGGCGACACCGTATGAACTGTGGTTTGGCAAGAAACCGAAGTTGTCGTTTCTTAAAGTTTGAGGTTGCAATGCTTATGTGGAAAAGTTTCAACCTGATTAGCTCAAACCTAAATCGGAGAAGTGCGTCTTCATAGGATACCCAAAAGAAAATGTTGGGTACACCTTCTATCATAGATCCAAAGGCAAGTTATTCATTGCTGAGAATGGATCCTTTCTAGAGAAGGAGTTTCTCTCGAAAGAAGTAAGTGGGAGGAAAGTAGAACTTGATGAGGTAACTGTACCTGCTTCCTTATTGGAAAGTAGTTCATCACATAAATCTGTTTTTGTGACTCCTACACCAATTAGTGAGGAAGCTAATGATGATGATCATGTAACTTCAGATCAAGTTACTACCGAACCTCGTAGGTAAACCAGAGTGGTACGATAATCATGTTTTGGAGGTCATGTTACTTGACCATGACGAACCTACGAACTATGAGGAAGCGATGATGAGCCCAGATTCCACGAAATGGCTTGAGGCCATGAAATCTGAGATGAGATCCATGTATAAGAACAAAGTATGGACTTTGATTGACTTGCCCAAAGATCAGCGAGCCATTGAGATTAAATGGATCTTCAAGAGGAAGACGGACGTTGATAGTAGTGTTACTATCTACAAAGCTAGAATTGTCGCAAAAGGTTTGCGACAAGTTCAAAGTGTTGACTACGATGAGAGTTTCTCACTCGTATCTATGCTGAAGTCTGTCCAAATCATGTTAGCAATTGCCACATTTTATGAAATCTGGAAAATGGATAAACAAAACTGCATTCCTTAATGGATTTATTAAAGAAGAGTTGTATATGATGCAACCAGAAGGTTTTGTCAATCCTAAAGGTGCTAACAAAATATGCAAGCTCCAGCGATCCATCTATGGACTGGTGCAAGCATCTCGGAGTTGGATTATACGCTTTGATAAGTTGATCAAAGCATATAGTTTTATACAGACTTGCAGTGAAGCCTGTATTTACAAGAAAGTGAGTGGGAGCACTGCATCATTTCTGATAAGTATATGTGAATGACATATTGTTGATCGAAGACAATGTAGAATTATTCTGCAAAGCATAAAGGAGTGTTTGGAAGGAGTTTTTCAAAGAAAGACCTCGGTGAAGCTGCTTACATATTGAGCATCAAGATCTATAGAGATAGATCAAGACGCTTGATAAGTTTTTCAATGAGTACATACCTTGACAAGATTTTGAAGTAGTTCAAAATGGAACAGTCAAAGAAAGAGTTCTTGCCTGTGTTACAAGGTGTGAAACTGAGTAAGACTCAAAGCCCGACCACGGCAAAAGATAGAAAGAGAATGAAAGTCATTCCCTATGCCTTGGCCATAGGTTCTATAAAATATGCCATGCTGTGTACCAGATCTATTGTATACCCTACACTGTTTTTGGCAAGGGAGTACAATATTGATCTAGGAGTAGATCGGTCAAAATTATCCTTAGTGGAATTAGGATATGTTTCTTGATTATGGAGGTGACAAAAAGGTTCGTCGTAAAGGGTTACGTCGATGCAAATTTTGACACTGATCCAGATGACTCTAAATCTCAATCTGGATACATATTGAAAGTGGGAGTAGTTAGCTAGAGTAGCTCCGTGCAGAGCATTGTTGACATAGAAATTTGCTAAATACTTACGGATCTGAATGTGGCAGACCCGTTGACTAAACTTCTCTCACAAGCAAAACATGATCACACCTTAGTACTCTTTGGATGTTAATCACATAGCGATGTGAACTAGATTATTGACTCTAGTAAACCCTTTGGGTGTTCGTCACATGTCGATGTGAACTATGGCTGTTAATCACATGGTGATGTGAACTATTGGTATTAAATCACATGGCGATGTGAACTAGATTATTGACTCTAGTGCAAGTGGGAGACTGAAGGAAATATGCCCTAGAGGCAATAATAAAGTTATTATTTATTTCCTTATATCATGACAAATGTTTATTATTCATGCTAGAATTGTATTAACCGGAAACATAACACATGTGTGAATACATAGACAAACAGAGTGTCACTAGTATGCCTCTACTTGACTAGCTCGTTGATCAAAGATGGTTATGTTTCCTAACCATAGACATGAGTTGTCATTTGATTAACAGGATCACATCATTAGGAGAATGATGTGATTGACTTGACCCATTCCGTTAGCTTAGCACTTGATCGTTTAGTTTGTTGTTATTGCTTTCTTCATGACTTATACATGTTCCTATGACTATGAGATTATGCAACTCCCGTTTACTGGAGGAACACTTTGTGTGATACCAAACGTCACAACGTAACTGGGTGATTATAAAGGTGCTCTACAGGTGTCTCCAAAGGTACTTGTTGGGTTGGCATATTTCGAGATTAGGATTTGTCACTCCGATTGCGGGAGAGGTATCTCTGGGCCCTCTCGGTAATGCACATCACTTAAGCCTTGCAAGCATTGCAACTAATGAGTTAGTTGCGGGATGATGTATTACAGAACGAGTAAAGAGACTTGCCAGTAACAAGATTGAACTAGGTATTGAGATACCGACGATCGAATCTCGGGCAAGTAACATACTGATGACAAAGGGAACAACGTATGTAGTTATGCGGTCTGACCGATAAAGATCTTCGTAGAATATGTGGATGCCAATATGAGAATCCAGGTTCCGCTATTGGTTATTGATCGGAGACGTGTCTCGGTCATGTCTACATGGTTCTCGAACCCGTAGGGTCCGCACGCTTAAAGTTCGATGACGGTTATATTATGAGTTTATGTGTTTTGATGTACCGAAGGAGTTTGGAGTCCCGGATGAGATCGGGGACATGACGAGGAGTCTCGAAATGGTCGAGACGTAAAGATCGATATATTGGACGACTATATTCGGACATCGGAAAGGTTCCAAGTGATTCGGGTATTTTCGGGAGTACCGTGGAGTTACGGGAATTCGTATTGGGCCTTAATGGGCCATACAGGAAAGGAGAGAAAGGCCTCAAAGGGTGGCCGCACCCCTTCCCATGGGCTGGTCCGAATTGGACTAGAGAGGGGGGGCGCCCCCTTCCTTCCTTCTCCTTTTCCCTTCCCTTTCCTTCTCTCCTACTCCTACTACTTGGAAGGGATCCTAGTTCTACTAGGAAAGGGGGAATCCTACTTCCGGTGGGAGTAGGACTCCCCTAGGGCGCGCCATAGAGAGGGCCGGCCCCTCCCCTCCTCCACTCCTTTATATACATGGCCACGGGGCACCCCATAGACACAACAATTGATCTCTTGATCTCTTAGCCGTGTGTGGTGCCCCCCTCCACCATAATCCACCTCGGTCATATCATAGCGATGATTAGGCAAAGCCCTGCGCCAGTAGAACATCATCATCGTCACCATGCCGTCGTGTTGATGAAACTCTCCCTCAACACTTGGCTGGATCGGAGTTCGAGGGACGTCATCGAGTTGAATGTTTATAGAACTCGTAGGTGTCGTGCATTCGGTACTTGATCAGTCGGATCGTGAAGACGTACGACTACATCAACCGCCTTGTGCTAACGCTTCCGCTTTCGGTCTACGAGGGTACGTGGACAACACTCTCCCCTCTCGTTGCTATGCATCACCATGATCTTGCGTGTGCGTAGGAAAATTTTGAAATTACTACGTTCCCCAACAAATACTTCTTATGCTAGCTCTTTTCTGACAAAGACTATTGAATTCAAATGGGATTTATTGGAAAGAATTAAACGCAACTCTCAAGATTGGGACCTCGACGAAGGTAAGGAGTCAGGTATGACACCTAAATTTGATTGTGTTAAATCTTTTATGGATACCGATGTTTTTCGTAAATTTAGCACTAAATACGGACTTGACTCTGAGATAGTAGCTTCTTTCTGTGAATCTTTTGCTACTCATGTTGATCTCCCTAGGGAGAAGTGGTTTAAATATCATCCTCCCATAGAAGTAAAAGTAGCTGCACCTATTAAAGTTGAAGAAAATACTGCCACTTATAATGATCCTATTGTTCCTACTACTTATGTTGAGAAACTACCTTTTCCTGTTAGGATAAAGGATCATGCTAAAGCTTCAACTATGGTTCGTAAAAGCAATATTAGAACCTATACACCTCCTGAGCAAATTAAAATTGAACATAATATTGCTATTGTTAAAGATCTCTTATCTGATAATATTGATGGGCATGTTATTCATTTCCGTGATGAGACTGCAAGAATTGCTAAACCTTGTGCTAAAGATAAACCTAGATCTTTGGTAGGCATGCCTGTTATTTCTGTTAAAATAGGAGATCATTGTTATCATGGCTTATGTGATATGGGTGCTAGTGCTAATGCTATACCTCATGACTTATACAAAGAAATTATGCATGATATTGCACCTACTGAGATAGAAGATATTGATGTCATAATTAAACTTGCCAATAGAGATACTATTTCACCAATTGGAATTGTCGGGGATGTTGAAGTCTTGTGTGGGAAAACTAAATATCCTGCTGATTTTCTTGTTCTTGGTTCTCCACAAGATAGCTTTTGTCCCATTATATTCGGTAGACCCTTCTTGAACACTGTTAATGCTAAGATAGATTGCAAAAAGGATGTTGTTACTATTGGTTTAGGTGATATGTCTCATGAATTTAATTTCTCTAAATTTCGTAGACAACACCGTGAAGAGGAATTGCCTAGTAAAGATGAAATTATTGGTCTTGCTTCTATTGCTGTACCTCCTAGTGATCCTTTAGAACAATATTTGCTAGACCATGAAAATGATATGTTTATGAATGAAAGAAGGGAAATAGATGAAGTATTCTTTAAACAGGAACCCATCCTGAAACATAATTTGCCTGTTGAAATCCTAGGGGATCCTCCTCTACCCAAGGGTGATCCCGTGTTTGAGCTTAAACCGTTACCTGATACTCTTAAATATGATTATCTTGATGAGAAAAAGATATATCCTGTTATTATTAGTGCTAACCTTTCAGGGCATGAAGAAGAGAGATTACTGAAAACTCTGAAGAAGCACCATGCTGCTATTGGATATACTCTTGATGGTCTTAAGGGCATTAGTCCCACTATGTGTCAACACAAAATAAATTTGGAGGAAGATGCCAAACCAGTTCGTGATCATCAAAGACGGCTGAATCCTAAGATGAAGGAAGTGGTAAGAAAGGAAATACTAAAGCTTCTTGAGGCAAGTATAATTTATCCCATTGCTGATAGTCAGTGGGTAAGTCATGTCCATTGTGTCCCTAAGAAGGGAGGTATTATTGTCGTTCCTAATGATAAAGATGAGTTGATCCCGCAAAGAATTATTACAGGTTATAGGATGGTAATTGATTTCCGCAAATTAAATAAAGCTACTAAAAAAGATCATTACCCCTTACCTTTTATTGATCAAATGCTAGAAAGATTATCTAAACATACACATTTTTACTTTCTAGATGGTTATTCTGGTTTCTCTCAAATACATGTGTCAGCCAATGATCAATCAAGGACTACTTTTACTTGCCCTTTTGGTACTTTTGCTTATATATGTATGCCTTTTAGTTTATGTAATGCACCTGCTACCTTTCAAAGATGCATGATGGCTATATTCTCTGACATTTGTGAAAAGATTTGTGAGGTTTTCATGGACGATTCTTCTGTCTATGGATCCTCTTTTGATGATTGCTTAAGCAACCTTGACCGAGTTTTGCAGAGATGTGAAGAAACTAACCTTGTCTTGAATTGGGAAAAGTGCCACTTTATGGTTAATGAAGGTATTGTCTTGGGGCATAAAGTCTCTGAAAGAGGTATTGAAGTTGATAAAGCCAAGGTTGATGCTATTGAAAAGATGCCATGTCCCAAGGACATCAAAGGTATAAGAAGTTTCCTTCGTCATGCCGGTTTTTATAGGAGGTTCATTAAGGACTTCTCAAAAATTTCTCGGCCTTTGACTAATTTATTACAAAAAGATATACGATTTGTTTTTGATGATGATTGTGTAGAAGCATTTGAAATACTTAAGAAAGCATTAATCTCTGCACCTATTGCTCAGCCACCTGATTGGAATGTACCTTTTGAAATTATGTGTGATGCCAGTGATTATGTTGTAGGTGTTGTTCTAGGGCAAAGAGTTGATAAGAAATTAAATGTTATTCAATATGCTAGTAAAACTCTAGACAATGCTCAAAGAAATTATGCTACTACTGAAAAAGAATTCTTAGCAGTTGTATTTGCTTGTGATAAGTTCAGACCTTATATTGTTGATTCTAAAGTAACTATTCACACCAATCATGCTGCTATTAAATATCTTATGGAAAAGAAAGATGCTAAACCTAGACTTATTAGATGGGTTCTCCTCCTACAAGAATTTGTTCTGCATATTGTTGATAGAAAGGGAGCTGAGAACCCCGTTGCAGACAACTTGTCTAGGCTAGAGAATGTTCTTGATGAGCCACTACCTATTGATGATAGCTTCCCTGATGAACAATTAAATGTCATAAATGCTTCTCATACTGCTCCATGGTATGCTGATTATGCTAATTACATCGTTGCTAAATTTATACCACCTAGCTTTACATACCAGCAAAAGAAAAAGTTCTTCTATGATTTGAGACATTACTTTTGGGATGACCCACATCTTTATAAAGAAGGAGTAGATGGTGTTATAAAACATTGTGTACCTGAGCATGAACAGGAACAGATCCTACGCAAGTGACAATCCGAAGCTTATGGAGGACACCACGCTGAAGATAAAACTGCACATAAGGTATTGCAATCCGGCTTTTATTGGCCTACTCTCTTCAAGGATGTCCGTAAGTTTATCTTGTCTTGTGATGAATGTCAAAGAATTGGTAATATTAGTACACGTCAAGAAATGCCTATGAATTATTCACTTTTTATTGAACCATTTGATGTTTGGGGCTTTGAATATATGTGACCTTTTCCTGCCTCTAATGGATATATACATATTTTAGTTGTTGTTGATTACATTACTAAGTGGGTAGAAGCTATTCCAACTAGTAGTGCTGATCATAACACCTCTATTAAGATGCTTAAAGAAGTTATTTTTCCAAGGTTTGGAGTCCCTAGATATTTAATGACTGATGGTGGTTCACATTTTATTCATGGTGCTTTCCGTAAAATGCTTGCTAAATATGATGTTAATAATAGAATTGCATGTCCTTATCACCCACAGTCTAGTGGTCAAGTAGAATTGAGTAATAGAGAGCTCAAATTAATTTTGCAAAAGGCTGTTAATAGATCTAGAAAGAATTGGTCCAAGAAACTTGATGATGCATTATGGGCCTATAGAACTGCATATAAAAATCCTATGGGTATGTCTCTGTATAAAATGGTTTATGGAAAAGCATGTCACTTACCTCTCGAACTAGAACATAAGGCTTATTGGGCTATTAAAGAGCTCAATTATGATTTCAAACTTGCCGGTGAGAAAAGGTTATTTGACATTAGCTCACTTGATGAATGGAGAACCCAAGCTTATGAGAATGCCAAATTGTTTAAAGAAAAAGTTAAAAGATGGCATGACAAAAGAATACAAAAGCGCGAGTTTAATGTAGGTGATTATGTATTATTATACAACTCTTGTTTAAGATTTTTTGCAGGAAAACTTCTCTCTAAATGGGAAGGTCCTTACGTTATCGAGGAGGTCTATCGTTCCGGTGCCATAAAAATCAACAACTTCGAAGGCACAAACCCGAAGGTGGTGAACGATCAAATAATTAAACACTATATCTCAGGTAATCCTATAAATGTTGAAACCAATGTTATTGAAACCGTAACCCCGGAGGAATACATAAGGGACACTTTCCAGAATGTTTCAGACTCCGAAAAGGAATAGGTATGTGGTACGGTAAGTAAACCGACTCCAAAATAGTTATAATGGCAATTTTCTTCCGTTTTGGAATATTTAGAAAAATAGAAAAATAAGAAGCAGTCCGGGAAGGACATGAGGGCTCCACGAGAGTGGAGGGCACGCCCTACCCCCCGGGCACGCCCCCCTACCTCATGGGCACCTCGTGTGCTCTCCGGACTCCGTTTTCTTACACGGCACACATTTTGGTCGGTAAAAATTCATTATATAATCTACCGGAGGTTTTGACTCCCCTATCACGCAAATATCTCTTGTCTTTATTTTGAGCTGTCCTGCTGCAGATTAGAGCAACATGTCATCCCAGGATTCGGAAGGAGAAAGCTATGTGGCTGATTACCTTGCAGATCCTAAGGTCTATGGGGATGTGGAGCATTGTGGTTGGACTACGGAAGAAGAAGAGGACTATGAACCCAAGGGAAAGGAGGAGACGAACTCAGATGAAGATGAAGTCCCACTACCTCAACCTGGGGACATGCATGTGTTGTTCAAAAGGTCAAGCCTCCCAAATAGAGTAAAGAAACCTAAGATCGAGTTTATCCCTTTTCACCTCTTGCAGGAAAACAAGCAGGAACTATGCAAAAAGATACTGAGCCTGGAACAGGAGATAGAGGACCTAAGGGACCAAAATGTTGTCCTCAAGCGCAAATTAAGGAAGAAGCCTACGCCATCAACAAAACCATCACCTTCTTCACCAACAAAGAAGAACTGAGCATTAGGTATGGGCACTCCCCTTGGAAACTGCCAAGCTTGGGGGAGTGCCACGTATTGTATCACCATCACTTCTATCTTTACCGTTTTTCTTAGTTCGATCCTTTTGGTAATATCTTGATCTAGCAGAATAAAGTTTTAGTATGATCTACTTGTGAGTTTTGCTTTATGATCCTTCTATGTAATCGAGTCCGTGAGCTATCTATAATAAAGATTAGTGTTGAGTCAAGGGCTTGATTATTTTGCCATGATCTTGAGTGAATAAAAGAAAAGAGAAAGAATAGAAAGAAAAAAAGAGATCATATGGATCTTATGGAGAGTAATGAGCTCACATATAAAAAGTATGATGAATAAAAGTTGTTGAGAGTTGACAAACATAGTTTTGGTCATCGTTGCAATTAGTATGAAGTAATAAAGAAAGAGAGGTCTTCACATATAAATATACTATCTTGGATATCTTTTATGATTGTGAGCACTCATTAAAATATGACATGCTAAAGGGTTGACGTTGGACAAGGAAGACAACATAATGGGTTATGTTTTCTTACATCTAAGATAAATTATATTGTCTTGGATCATTCAACATGATTGAGCTTTCCTTTCTCCCTCAAGCTAGCCAAATTCTTTGCACCAAGTAGAGATACTACTTGTGCTTCCAAACACCCTTAAACCAGTTTTGCCATGAGAGTCCACCATATCTACCTATGGATTAAGTAAGATCCTTCAAGTAAGTTGTCATCGGTGCAAGCAATAAAAAAATTGCTCTCTAAATATGTATGATTGATTGGTGTGGAGGAAATAAGCTTTATACGATCGTGTGATATGGAAGAAATAAAAGCGACAGACTGGATAATAAAGGTCCATATCACAAGTGGCAATATAAAGTGACATTCTTTCGCATTAAGATTTTGTACATCCAACCATAAAAGCGCATGACAACTTGTGCTTCCCTCTGCGAAGGGCCAATCTTTTACTTTCCTCTTCTACCTTACATAAGAGTCATGGTGATCTTCACCCTTCCTTTTTACATTTTATCTTTTGGCAAGCACAACATGTTGGAAAGATCCTGGTATATATGGCTAACTGGATGTGAGTTTTCATGAACTACTATTGTTGACATTACCCTTGAGGTAAAATGTTGGGAGGCAAAACTATACGCCCCTATCTTTCTTTAGTGTCCAATTAAAACTCCATACCCATAAGTATTGCGTGAGTTTTAGCAATTGTGAAAGACTATATGATAGTTGAGTATGTGGACTTGCTGAAAAGCTCTTATATATTGACTCTTTCCTATGTTATGATAAATTGCAATTGTTCCAATGACTGAGATTATAGTTTGTTAGTTTTCAATGAAGTTTATGATTCATACTTGAAATTGTGATTGAATTGTTACTCTAGCACAAGAGATCATATGACAAGAATTATATAAGTTGTTGTTCTAATAATGATTATGATGCCCTCATGTCCGTATTTTATTTTAATCGACACCTCTATCTCTAAACATGTGGACATATTTTTCGATCTCGGCTTTCGCTTGAGGACAAGTGAGGTCTAAGCTTGGGGGAGTTGATACGTCCATTTTGCATCATGATTTTATATCGATATTTATCGCATTATGGGCTGTTATTACACATTATGTCACAATACTTATGCCTATTCTCTCTTATTTTACAAGGTTTACATAAAGAGGGAGAATGCCGGCAGCTGGGATTCTGGGCTGGAAAAGGAGAAAAATATTAGAGACCTATTCTCCACAGCTCCAAAAGTCCTGAAACTTCACGGAAGACGTTTTCAGAATATATAAAAAATACCGAGCGCAAGAAGTTCACCAGGGGGGCCACACCCTGCCCACGAGGGTGGGGGCGCGCCCTACCCCCTGGGCGTGCCCCCTACCTTGTGGGCCCCCTGGTGGCCCTCCAATGGCCATCTTCTGCTATATGGAGTCTTTCGATGAAAAAATAATCATAATCCATCTTCTCGGACGAGACTCCACCGCCACGAGGCGGAACCTTGGCGGAACCAATCTAGGGCTCTGGCAGAGCTGTTCTGCCGGGGAAACTTCCCTCCGGGAGGGGGAAATCATCACCAACACTCCTCCCATTGGGAGAGGGCAATCTCCATCAACATCTTCACCAGCACCATCTCCTCTCAAAACCCTAGTTCATCTCTTGTATCCAATTCTTGTCTCCAAGTCGGGGATTGGTACCTGTGGGTTGCTAGTAGTGTTAATTACTCCTTGTAGTTGATGCTAGTTGGTTTATTTGGTCGAAGATCATATGTTCAGATCCTATATGCATATTAATACCCCTCTGATTATGAACATGAATATGCTTTGTGACTAGTTACGTTTGTTCCTGAGGACATGGGAGAAGTCTTGCTATTAGTAGTCATGTGAATTTGGTATTCGTTCGATATTTTGATGAGATGTATGTTGTCTCTCCTCTAGTGGTGTTATGTGAACGTCGACTACATGACACTTCACCACTATTTGGGCCTAGAGGAAGGCATTGGGAAGTAATAAGTAGATGATGGGTTGCTAGAGTGACAGAAGCTTAAACGCTAGTTTATGCGTTGCTTCGAAAGGGGCTGATTTGGATCCATATGTTTCATGCTATGGTTAGGTTTACCTTAATACTTTTGTTGTAGTTGTGGATGCTTGCAATAGAGGTCAATCATAAGTGGGATGCTTTTCCAAGTAAGGACAGTACCCAAGCACCGGTCCACCCACATACCAAATTATCAAAGTACCGAACGCGAATCATATGAACGTGATGAAAACTAGCTTGACGATATTCCCATGTGTCCTTGGGAGCGCTTAACATCATATAAGAGTTTTTCCAAGCTTGTCCTTTGCTACAAAAAGGATAGGGCCACCTTGCTGCACTTTATTTACTTTTGTTACTTGTTGCTCGTTACAAATTATCCTATCACAAAACTTTCTGTTACCTATAATTTCAGTGCTTGCAGAGAATACCTTGCTGAAAACCGCTCATCATTTACTTCTGCTCCTCGTTGGGTTTGACACTCTTACTTATCAAAAGGACTATGATAGATCCCCTATACTTGTGGGTCATTACTCACAGGTACCAATCTGAGGTTTGGATACAAAGATTTGATACAAGAGATGAACTAGGGTTTGAGATGAGATGGTGCTAGTGAAGATGTTGATGGAGATTGACCCCCTCCCGATGAGAGGATTGTTGGTGATGACAATGGTGATGATTTCCCCCTCCCAGAGGGAAGTGTCCCCGGCAGAACAGCTCTGCCGGAGCCTTAGATTGGTTCCGCCAAGATTCCGCCTCGTGGCGGCGGAGTCTCGTCCTGAAAGCTTGCTTATGATTTTTTCCTCGACGAAAGACCTCATATAGCAGAAGATGGGCATCGGAGGGCCACCAGGGGTCCCACGAGGTAGGGGTGCGCCCCCACCCTCATGGACAGGGTGTGGCCCCCCTCTGGAACTCTTTGCGCTCAGTATTTTTTATATATTCTGGAAATAACTTCCGTGGAGTTTCAGGACTTTTGGAGCTGTGCAGAATAGGTCTCTAATATTTGCTACTTTTCCAGCCCAGAATCCCAGCTGTCGGCATTCTCCCTCTTCATGTAAACCTTGTAAAATAAGAGAGAATAGGCATAAGTATTGTGACATAATGTGTAATAACAGCCCATATTGCAATAAATATTGATATAAAAGCATGATGCAAAATGGACGTATCAATAATCCAATTGAAAATTAAAATCACGATGACAAGTTTCATGGATATCATTATTCTTTATAGCATACAAGTCATCACAATAATCATCATAGATAGCAACTTTGTTCTCATAATCAATTGGAACCTCTTCCGAAGTAGTGGATTCATTACTAAATAAATTCATGACCTCTCCAAATCCACTTTCATAATTATCACAATAAGATTCAACACCCTCCAAAATAGTGGGATCATTACTTCCTAAAGTTGACACTCTTACAAACCCACTTTCATCAATATAATCATCATAAATAGGAGGCATGCTATCATCAAAATAAATTTGCTCATCAAAACTTGGGGGACAAAAAATATCATATTCATCAAACATAGCATCCCCAAGCTTGTGGCTTTGCATATCATTAGCATCATAGATATCCAAGGAATTCATACTAACAACATTGCAATCATGCCCATCATACAAAGATTTAGTGCCAAACATTCTAATGCATTCTTCTTCTAACACTCTGGCACAATTATCGGAATCCTTATTTTCATGAAAGACATTAAAAAGATGAAGCATATGAGGTACCGTTAATTCCATTTTTTGTAATTTTATTTTATAGACTAAACTAGTGATAAAACAAGAAACAAAAATATTTGATTTAAAGATCTAAAGATATACCTTCAAGTGCTAACCACCCCAGCAACAGCGCCAGAAAAGAGCTTGATGTCTACTACACAACCTTCTTCTTTTAGACGTTGTTGGGCCTCCAAGTGCAGAGGTTTGTAGGACATTAGCAAATTTCCTTCAAGTGGATGACCTAAGGTTTATCAATCCGTGGGAGGCGTAGGATGAATATGGTCTCTCTCAAATAACCCTGCAACCAAATAACAAAAAGTCTCTTGTGTCCCCAACACACCCAATACAATGGTAAATTGTATAGGTGCACTAGTTCGGCGAAGAGATGGTGATACAAGTGCAATATGGATGGTAGATATAGGTTTTTTGTAATATGAAAATATAAAAACAGCAAGGTAACTAATGATAAAAGTGAGCACAAACGGTATTGCAATGCTAGGAAACAAGGCCTGTGGTTCATACTTTCACTAGTGAAAGTTCTCTCAACAATAATAACATAATTGGATCATATAACTATCCCTCAACATGCAACAAAGAGTCACTCCAAAGTCACTAATAGCAGAGAACAAATGAAGAGATTATTGTAGGGTACGAAACCACCTCAAAGTTATCCTTTCTGATCGATCTATTCAAGAGTCCGTAGTAAAATAACACGAAGCTATTCTTTCCGTTCGATCTATCATAGAGTTCGTACTAGAATAACACCTTAAGACACAAATCAACCAAAACCCTAATGTCACCTAGATACTCCAATGTCACCTCAAGTACCCGTGGGTATGATTATACGATATGCATCACACAATCTCAGATTCATCTATTCAACCAACACAAAGAACTTCAAAGAGTGCCCCAAAGTTTCTACCGGAGAGTCAAGACGAAAACGTGTGCCAACCCCTATGCATAAGTTCACGAGGTCACGGAACTTGCAAGTTGATCACCAAAACATACATCAAGTGGGTCATGTAATATCCCATTGTCACCACAGATAAGCACATGCAAGACATACATCAAGTGTTCTCAAATCCTTAAAGACTCAATCCAATAAGATAACTTCAAAGGGAAAACTCAATTCATCACAAGAGAGTAGAGGGGGGAGAAACATCATAAGATCCAACTATAATATCAAAGCTCGCGATACATCAAGATCGTACCACCTTAAGAACACGAGAGAGAGAGAGAGAAAGAGATCAAACACATAGCTACTGGTACATACCCTCAGCCCCGAGGGTGAACTACTCCCTCCTTGTCATGGAGAGCGCCGGGATGATGAAGATGGCCACCGGAGAGGGATTCCCCCCTCTGGCAGGGTGCCGGAACGGGTCTAGTAGGTTATCGGTGGCTATAGAGGCTTCCGACAATGGAACTCCCGATCTAGGTTATGTTCTAGAGGTTTCAGTATTTATAGGAATTTTTGGCGTCGGTCTCACGTCAAGAAGGTGCCCGAGTCGTCCAAGAGGTAGGCCCACGTGCCCGGGGGGGATTGGGCGCCCCCCCCCCCGCCCTCGTGAACGGCCCGGGACTCTTCTGGCCCAACTCTTTTACTCCGGGGTCTTCTTTCGGTCCATAAAAAATCATCAAAAATTGGCACGTCAATTGGACTCCGTTTGGTATTCCTTTCCTGCAAAACTCAAAAACAAGGAAAAACATAAACTGGCACTGGGCTCTAGGTTCATAGGTTAGTCCCAAAAAATCATATAAAATAGCATATAAATGCATATAAAACATCCAAGGTTGATAATATAATAGCATGGAACAATCAAAAATTATAGATACGTTGGAGACGTATCAAGGAGCAGAAGGAAATGATAAGCGGTTTTCGGCAAGGTATTTTCTGCAAGCACTGAAATTATCGGTAACAGATAGTTTTGTGATAAGGTAATTGGCAACGGGTAACAAATAGTAAAAGTAAATAAGATGCAGCAATATGACCCAATCCTTTTTGTAGCAAAGGACAAGCGTGGACAAATTCTTATATAAAGTAAAATGCTCCCGAGGACACATTGGAATTATCGTCAAGCAAGTTTTCATCACACTCATATGATTCGCGTTCGGTACTTTGATAATTTGATATGTGGGTGGACCGGTGCTTGGGTGCTGCCCTTACTTGGACAAGCATCCCACTTATGATTAACCCCTATTGCAAGCATCCGCAACCACAACAGAAGTATTAAGGTAAACCTAACCATAGCATGAAACATATGGATCCAAATCAGCCCCTTACGAAGCAACTCATAAACTAGGGTTTAAGCTTCTGTCACTCTAGCAACCCATCATCTACTTATTACTTCCCAATGCCTCCCTCTAGGCCCAAACAATGGTGAAGTGTCATGTAGTCGATGTTCACATGACACCACTAGAGGGATGACAGCATACATCTCATCAAAATATCGAACGAATACCAAATTCACATGACTACTTATAGCAAGACTTCTCCCATGTCCTCGGGAACAAACATAACTACTCACAAAGCATAGTCATGTTCATAATTAGGGGGGTATTAATATGCATATTGGATATGAACATATGATCTTCCACCAAGTAAACCAACTAGCATCAACTACAAGGAGTAATCAACACTACTAGCAACCCACAGGTACCAATCTGAGGTTTGGATACAAAGATTGGATATAAGAGATGAACTAGGGTTTGAGATGATGATGCGAACATTGACAGAAAAACGACGGCTTGAACAATTTCCTAATCTTTCACAGTATAAATCAGTTTATATATAGCAGCCTGACAACGATCTAGAATTAGGTTTACCAAGAGGCAAACCCAACCAAACAACAAGCGAACCCCACGATGGCCGGAATCAGCTGGACGATCTTTAGCAGATTACGTGTAGCAATTGGAGAAGCTCTCCAATCCACACGCACAAGAACAAACCACGATGGGTTCTCAACAAAAACAAGAACACAGAATTGGCCATCGCCACATCTCGGCAATTTTCTTGTTTAATTAACTCCAAAACCTCCTCATGATCATATTTCTCATGCTGCGAGTTCACCATCTTTCAAACAATTGAATCAAATAGCCGAGAGAAAAAAATTGTACTGTGATCAACCTTGCTCTGAATACCACTTCATATAGTATGGTTTTGGGTGCTCCCATGTTGACAAAGAAAGAGACTCCACCACATCCTTGCTAATCATGTTGCTAGCACTGCCGCCATCAATTATCAGTTTGCAAACCTCTCCCTTGATGATACATGCAGTTTGAAAAATACTCCATCGTTGTCCTTGTTTAACAATGGTCTTGTCATCTCGCTGGACCTTATGTGCTAGCAAACTCTCCATATCAGGATCATCTTGAGGATAACATAGTACGGTATCACCATGACATCTTTCAATTCCATCCTCTAACTTAGGCGTCTCATCTTCAGATTCTGAAATATATTCCGCATCAACAAGTAGAACCCTTCGTTGATTTGAACATTCATGCTTCATGTGTCCACGTCCTCCACACTTGTGGCAAATAATATTACGATGATGAGATGAAGACGTATTAGATGAAACCTGAGAAACCTCCTTTGGCACAGCCGCCACTTTGCTATGTTCAATGCCTCCCGACTTATAAGAAGGAGTCGTTTAGCACTAAACCCACCATCAATAGGAGAAGAACCACGTCGCCCACTGTTGTAAGTTGGACGAGTCTCTAAAGCTTTCTTCTCCAATACCCAATGTTCAGCACGCTCCGCTTGATGAAGCAACTCATGAATATCATTATATTGCATTAAATCAACACGGTCGCGAATCTTTTCTTCTAACCCCTCAAAGAAACGTAGCATGGTCGCCTCCGCAAACTCACGCACAGCTGTATGGATCATCAAAACTTGCATCTCCTTATAGTACTCATCAACTGATTCCGTACCTTGCACTAGATGACGCAGTCTACTATGAAGCTGGCGAGTGTAGTAAGCAGGCACAAAACGTTCCCTCATGATTCGCTTCATGTCAACCCATGTCACTGGTCGCTCATTAGTACGTTTCTTATTATCCCACCATACAAGAGCATACTCTGTAAATTCCATAGATGCAACACGAACCTTCTTCTCTTCGGAGTAGTTGTGACCGTCAAAAATCTGATTTACGCACATCTCCCACTCCAAATATTTCTCCGGGTCAGCACAACGTCCCGAGAATTCAGCTATGGTTATCTTGATTCGACCCAAACCATCATCCTCGTGGGCACCATTGCCGCCATAGTCACGGCGCCACCCAGCATGGCGATGAGCCCCAACATCATGCCGTGGTCGGTGAGGTAAGCCTCCACAGGCATCGGAATCCTCAGAAAAATCACCATCATCATCATTGTCGCGGTCACAACGTCGTCGTGGTGAGTGATAGGTCCATTTTGCATCATGCTTTTATATCGATATTTATTGCATTATGGGCTGTTATTACACATTATGTCACAATACTTATGCCTATTCTCTCTTATTTTACATTACATAAAGAGGGAGAATGCCGGCAGCTGGAATTCTGGGATGGAGAAGGAGCAAATATTAGAGACCTATTCTGCACAGCTCCAAAAGTCCTGAAACTTCACGGAAGTTATTTCCAAAATATATAAAAAATACTAAGCGCAAGAAGTACCAGAGGGGGGCCACCCACCAGCCACGAGGGTGGGGGGCGCCCTACCCCCTGGGCACGCCCCCTGCCTCGTGGGCCCCCTGGTGGCCCTCCGATGCCCATCTTCTGCTATATGGAGTCTTTTGTCGAGGAAAAAATCACAAGCAAGCTTTCGGGACGAGACTCCGCCTCCACGAGGCAGAACCTTGGCGGAACCAATCTAGGGCTCCGGTGGAGCTATTCTGCCGGGGAAACTTCCCTCCGGGAGGGCGAAATCATCACCATCGTCATCACCAACGATCCTCTCATCAGGAGGGGGTCAATCTCCATCAACATCTTCACCAGCATCATCCCATCTCAAACCCTAGTTCATCTCTTGTATCCAATCTTTGTATCCAAACCTCAAATTGGTACCTGTGGGTTGCTAGTAGTGTTGATTACTCCTTGTAGTGGATGCTAGTTGGTTTACTTGGTGGAAGATCATATGTTCAGATCCATTATGCATATTAATACCCCTCTGATTATGAATATGAATATGCTTTGTGAGTAGGTACGTTTGTTCCTGAGGACATGGGAGAAGTCTTGCTATTAGTAGTCATGTGAATTTGGTATTTGTTCGATATTTTGATGAGATGTATGTTGTCATCCCTCTAGTGGTGTAATGTGAACGTCGACTACATGACACTTCACCATTGTTTGGGCCTAGAGGTAGGCATTGGGAAGTAATAAGTAGATGATGGGTTGCTAGAGTGACAGAAGCTTAAACCCTAGTTTATGCGTTGCTTTGTAAGGGGCTGATTTGGATCCATATGTTTCATGTTATGGTTAGGTTTACCTTAATACTTCTGTTGTAGTTGCGGATACTTGCAATGGGGGTTAATCATAAGTGGGATGCTTGTCCAAGTAAGGACAGCACCCAAGCACCGGTCCACCCACATATCAAATTATCAAAGTACCGAACGTGAATCATATGATCGTGATGAAAACTAGCTTGACGATAATTCCCATGTGTCCTCGGGAGCATTTTACTTTATATAAGAGTTTGTCCAGGCTTGTCCTTTGCTACAAAAAGGATTGGGCCATCTTGCTGCACCTTATTTACTTTTATTACTTGCTACTTGTTACAAATTACCTTATCACAAAACTATGTGTTACCAATAATTTCAGTGCTTGCAGAGAATACCTTACTGAAAACTGCTTATCATTTCCTTCTGCTCCTCGTTGGGTTCGACACTCTTACTTATTGAAAAGGCTATGATAGATCCCCCATACTTGTGGGGTCATCAAGACTCTTTTCTGGGGACGTTGCCGGGGAGTGAAGCGCCTTTGGTAGGTGGAATTTGGTAAGGAAAAATTTATATAGTGTGCTGAAATTTGCTGTCACTTGTTACTATGGAAAGTAATCCTTTGAGGGGCTTGTTCGGGGTATCTTCACCCCGACCGGTAGAGCAAATAGTTGCTTCTCAATCTACTGGACCTACTGAAAATGAAAATGTTTACTTCGAAATTCCTTCGGGTATGATAGTGAAACAGCTAGCTAATCCTTTTGCAGGAGATGGAACATTGCATCCCGACTTACACTTAATCTATGTGGATGAAGTTTGTGGATTATTTAAGCTTGCAGGTATGCCCGATGATGTTATCAATAAGAAGGTCTTCCCTTTATCTTTTAAGGGAGATGCATTGACATGGTATAGGCTATGTGATGATATGGGATCATGGGACTATAAGCGATTGAAATTGGAATTTCACCAGAAGTTTTATCCTATGCATCTTGTTCATCGTGATCATAATTATATATATAATTTTTGGCCTCGCGAAGGAGAAAGCATCGCTCAAGCTTGGGGGAGTCTTAAGTCAATGTTATATTCATGCCCCAATCATGAGCTCTCAAGAGAAATGATTATTCAAAACATTTATGCTCGGCTTTCTGACAACAATCGTTCCATGCTCTATACTTATTGTACTGGTTCCTTTATGATGAAGACTATTGAATTCAAATGGAATTTATTGGAGAGAATTAAACGCAACTCTGAAGATTGGGATCTCGACGAAGGTAAGGAGTCAGGTATAACACCTAAGTTTGATTGTGTTAATCTTTTATGGAAACCGACGTTTTCCGTAAATTTAGCACTAAATATGGACTTGACTCTGAGATAGTAGCTTATTTCTGTGAATCCTTTGCTACTCATGTTGATCTCCCTAAGGAGAAGTGGTTTAAATATAACCCTCCCATTGAAACAAAAGTAGTTACACCTATTGAAGTTGAAGAAAAAACTATCACTTATGATAATCCTGTTGTTCCCACTGCTTATGTTGAGAAACCACCTTTCATTGTTAGAATTAAGGATCATGCTAAAGCTTCAATTGTATTCAACAAGAGTAATATTAGGACACACAAACCCCTTGAGAAAGTTAAAGTTGAACCTAATATTGCTATTGTTAAAGATCGCTTGGCTGATAATATTGATGGGCATGTTATTTACTTTTGTGATGAGACTGCTAGAATTGCTAAACCTGGTGCTAAAGATAAACATAGACCTGTGGTAGGCATGCCTATTATTTTTGTTAAAATAGGAGATCATTGTTATCATGGCTTGTGTGATATGGTTGCTAGTGCTAGTGCAATATCTATTTCCTTATACAAAGAAATTATGCATGATATTGCACCAGCTGAGATAGAAGATATTGATGTTACCATTAAGCTTGCTAATAGAGATATTATTTCACCAATTGGGATTGTTAGAGATGTTGAAGTCTTGTGTGGGAAGGTTAAATATCCTGCTAATTTTCTTGTTCTTGGTTCCCCACAAGATAGCTTTTGTCCCATTATATTTGGTAGACCCTTCTTGAATAATGTCAATGCTAAGATAGACTGCAATAAGGATATTGTTTCTGTTGGTTTAGGGGTTATGTCTCATGAGTTTAATTTTGCTAAATTTAGTAGACAACCCCGATATGAGGAATTGCCTAGTAAAGATGAAATTATTGGTCTTGCTTCTATTGTCGTGCCTCCTACTGATCCCTTAGAACAATATTTGCTAGACCATGAAAATGATATGTTCATGAATGAAAGGAGGGAAATAGATGAAGTATTCTTTAAACAGGGACCTATTCTGAAACACAACTTGCCTATTGAAATCCTAGGAGATCCTCCTCCACCCAAAGGTGATCCGTGTTTGAGCTTAAACCATTACCTGATACTCTTAAATATGCTTATCTTGATGAAAAGAAGATATATCATGTTATTATTAGTGCTAACCTTTCAGAGAAGGAGGAAGAGAAATTATTGAAAACTCTGAAGAAGCACCGTGCTGCTATTGGATATACTCTTGATGATCTTAAAGGCATTAGTCCCACTCTATGTCAACACAAAATAAATTTGGAGAAAGACGCCAAACCAGTTATTGATCACCAACGATGGCTGAATCCTAAGATGAAAGAAGTGGTAAGAAAGGAAATATTAAAGCTCCTTGAGGCAGGTATAATTTATCCCGTTGCTGATAGTCATTGGGTAAGTCCTGCCCATTGTGTCCCTAAGAAGGGAGGTATTACTGTTGTTCCTAATGATAAAGATGAATTGATCCCGCAAAGAATTATTACAGGTTATAGGATGGTAATTGATTTCCGCAAATTAAATAAAGCTACTAAAAAAGATCATTACCCTTTGCCTTTTATTGATCAAATGCTAGAAAGATTATCCAAACATACACATTTTTGCTTTCTAGATGGTTACTCTGGCTTCTCTCAAATACCTGTGTCAGCTGATGATCAAGCAAAGACCACTTTTACTTGCCCTTTCGGTACTTTTGCTTATAGACGTATGCCTTTTGGTTTATGTAATGCGACTGCTACTCTGACTTTTGTGAAAAGATTTGTGAGGTTTTCATGGACAATTTCTCCGTTTATGGATCCTCTTTTGATGATTGCTTGAGAAACCTAGATAGAGTTTTGCAGAGATGTGAAGAAACTAATCTTGTCTTGAACTGGGAGAAGTGCCACTTTATGGTTAATGAAGGTATTGTCTTGGGGCATAAAATTTCTGAAAGAGGTATTGAAGTTGATAAAGCTAAAGTTGATGCTATTGAAAATATGTCGTGTCCCAAGGACATCAAAGGTATAAGAAGTTTCCTTGGTCATGCCGGTTTTTATAGGAGGTTCATTAAGGACTTCTCAAAAATTTCTTGGCCTCTGACTAATCTATTACAAAAAGATATTCCTTTTGTCTTTGATGATGATTGCATAGAAGCATTTGAAATACTTGACAAAGCATTGATTTCTGCACTTATTATTCAGCCACCTGATTGGAATTTACCCTTTGAAATTATGTGTGATGCTAGTGATTATGTTGTAGGTGTTGTTCTAGGGCAAAGAGTTGATAAGAAATTAAATGTTATTCAATATGCTAGTAAAACTCTAGACAATGCCCAGAGAAATTATGCTACTACTGAAAAAGAATTTTTAGCAGTTGTTTTTGCTTGTGATAAGTTCAGACCTTATATTGTTGATTGTAAAGTAACTATTCACACTGATCATGCTGCTATTAAATACCTTATGGAAAACAAAGATGCTAAACCTAGACTTATTAGATGGGTTCTCTTGCTATAAGAATTTGATTTGCATATTATTGATAAAAAGGGAGTTGAGAACCCCGTTGCAGATAACTTGTCTAGGTTAGAAAATGTTCTTGATGACCCACTACCTATTGATGATAGCTTTCCTGATGAACAATTAAATGTCATAAATGCTTCTCGAACTGCTCCATGGTATGCTCATTATGCTAATTATATTATTGCTAAATTTATACCACCTAGTTTCACATACCAGCAAAAGAAAAGGTTCTTCTATGATTTGAGACATTACTTTTGGGATACCACACATCTTTATAAAGAAGGAGTAGATGGTATTGTTAGACATTGTGTACCTGAGCATGAACATGAACAGATCCTACGCAAGTGTCACTCCGAGGCTTATGGAGGACACCATGCTGGAGATAGAACTGCACATAAGGTATTCCAATCCGGTTTTTATTGGCCTACTCTCTTCAAGGATTCCCGTAAGTTTGTCTTGTCTTGTGATGAATGTCAAAGAATTGGTAATATTAGTAGACGTCAAGAAATGTCTATGAATTATTCACTTGTTATTGAACCATTTGATGTTTGGGGATTTGATTATATGGGACCTTTTCCTTCCTCTAACGGGTATACACATATTTTAGTCGTTGTTGATTACGTTACTAAGTGGGTAGTAGCTATTCCAACTAGTAGTGCTGATCATAACACCTATATTAAGATGCTTAAAGAAGTTATTTTCCCGAGGTTTGGAGTCCCTAGATATTTAATGACTGATGGTGGTTCACATTTTATTCATGGTTCCTTTCATAAAATGCTTGCTAAGTATGACGTTAATCATAGAATTGCATCTCCTTATCACCCACAGTCTAGTGGTCAAGTAGAATTGAGTAACAGAGAGCTCAAATTAATTTTGCAAAAGGCTGTTAATAGATCTAGAAAGAATTGATCCAAGAAACTTGATGATGCATTATGGACCTATAGAACTGCATATAAAAATCCTATGGGTATGTCTCCATATAAAATGGTTTATGGTAAAGCATGCCATTTACCTCTTGAGCTAGAACACGAGGCATACTGGGCCATTAAAGAGCTCAATTAGGATTTCAAACTTGCTAGTGAGAAGAGGTTATTTGACATTAGCTCACTTGATGAGTGGAGAACCCAAGCCTATGAGAATGCCAAACTGTTTAAAGAAAACGTTAAAAGATGGCATGATAAAAGGATACAAAAGGATGAGTTCAATGCAGGTGATTATGTATTGTTATACAACTCTCGTTTAAGATTTTTTGCAGGAAAACTCATCTCTAAATGGGAAGGTCCTTACGTTATCGAGGAGGTCTATCATTCCGATGCCATAAAATTCAACAACTTCGAAGGCACAAATCCAAAGGTGGTGAACGGTCAAAGAATCAAACATTATATCTCAGGTAAGCCCATAAATGTTGAAACCAATATTATTGAAACCGTAACCCCAGAGGAATACAGAAGGGACACTTTCCAGAATGTTTCAGACTCCGAAAAGGAATAGGTATGCGGTATGGTAAGTAAACCGACTCCAAAACAGTTCTAACGGAAATTTTTCTCCGTTTTGGAATATTTAGAAAAATAGTAAAATAAGAAGTAGACCGGAAAGGACACGAGGCTACCACGAGGGTGGAGGGCGCACCCTACCCCCCTGGGCGCGCCCCCTGCCTCGTGGGCACCTCGTGTGTTCTCCGGACTCCGTTTTCTTGCACGATACTTCTTTTGTTCGGTAAAAATTCATTATATAATCTCCCGAAGGTTTTGACCACCGTATCATGCAAATATCCTCTATCTTTGTTTCGAGTTGTTCCTGCTGCAGATTAGAGCAATATGTCGTCCCAGGATTCGGAAGGAGAAAGCTATGTGGATGATTACCTTGCAGATCGTAAGGTTTATGGGGACGTGGAGCATTGTGGTTAGACTATGGAAGAAGAAGAGGACTATGAACCCAAGGGGAAGGAGGAGACGAGCTCAAATGAAGATGAAGTCCCATTACCTCAACCTAGAGACATGCATGTGGAGTTCAAAAAGTCAAGCCTCCCTCATAGAGAAAAGAAATCTAAGATCGAGTTTATCCCTTTTCGCCTCTTATAGGAAAACAGACAGGAATTATGCAAGAAGATATTAAGCCTTGAGCAGGAGATCGATGACCTAAGGGATCAAAATTCTGTCCTCAAGAGCAAATTAAGGAAGAAGCCTACGCCATCAACAAAACCATCACCTTCTTCACCAACAAAGAAGAACTGAGTATCTGGTATGCGCACTTCCCTTGGCAACTGCCAAGCTTGGGGGAGTGCCCCGGTATCGTATCACCATCACTTTTATCTTTACTGTTTTTCTTAGCTCGATCCTTTTGATAATATCTTGATCTAGTAGAATAAAGTTTTAGTATGATCTAGTTGTGAGTTTTGCTTTATGATCTTCCTATGTAATCGAGTCCGTGAGCTATATATAATAAAGATTAGTGTTGAGTCAAGGTGTCGGGGATATACCCCGCGGTATGACCCGGCCGGATGTATAACCCGGCCGGACTTGGCGACTCACTAATGACCCGCCCTGACTGGACAACTCACTAAGTGACCCGCCCGAGCCTGGCAACTTATGGGTGACCTGACAAGCGGATCAGAGGAGCGACAAGACCCGGGGGCCTAAGAGGCTCAAGGCCCAGAAGCCCGGCTTACGTTATGATAGGTCGACTTAAGAGGAAAGGCATAAGGAGTTTCCCCTTAAGGGGGCAGACTAGGATTCCACTTGTAATAGACTAGTAATAATCCATATAGGACTCCACATGTAACCCGCCCCTTCAACTTATATAAGGAGGGGCAGGGCTCCTCAAAGAGGGACAAGTAAGAAGAAACAATCTCTAGAGCTAGACACAAAGAGACGGCTTACCGGCAACTCCCTCATGATCATAATAAGACCTAGCAACAAACAGTATGTAGGGTTATTACCGGATGATATTTCCCGGGGCGCGAAGCTGTCTAAATCCTTGTCTTATGTTACATCTCTCGATTCCGCCCAACCCCTCTCAAGCTACCACATAGATGCGTTGGCCTCGCGACTAAGTCCTCACACTAAGGACATTTGTTGTGACAGTTCCATGACAGTTGGCGCCTACCGTGGGGCTCGCGCACGGTGATGATAAGTTCTTGAAGGGATTTCTTTCAGAGATCGAGAAAGCTCATGATGTGTCGGATGAAAAAGAACCGGCGTAGAAGATAGCATTGTCAACGGCCAGTTGAGCCGGGTTTGAAGAATCTACATCATCGCTATGACAGACAGTCGGAACGCCATAAGGCGGCGAGATTTATTCCGATCAGAAGCGCAAGTGCCGTAACCAAAATTCACGCAGATTCGATCTCTTGGTCATCGCTAGCTGCCAAAGACATAAGCCGGATACAACCGCTCGTGTCTGATCCGCTGAGTGGCTGTTGTTTTTTGCTGTCTACAAAATTAAGTCTGGAGGCAGCAACCAGGACGACTCGTATTAAGCATCATATCAGAGTTCAAGTGCTACCTATTCCTCATTACGTCAAAGCATCAAGTTTGACCAAAAAAATGGAGGAGGCCATGAACTAAAAGACACAGACGTGGATAGCTAAATTGACAGCGACCGGAAGGAGGACCCGGAAGTGGATTGGACTCGGATTCCTCCACGGCCACACCTGCAAGTCGCTCCACCGCGAGCCGCCCGCGCCTCGCCGATTTTGCTTCTGCGTCGAGTCACCTCCAAGCTACCGGCCTTGGGTCGACCTCCCCTCGCTGGCGCTCCGTCTCTGCAGCCGGCCTCAGTCACCGCCGTCGAGCCACCCCAGACTCCTCCGCCAACGCGACCGTCGCGTCGTCGTTCCTACGTGGCTGCTTTACTCGGGCGCCGGCTCGTTTCTGCCGCTCCCGCTGGTTGCCCGTGTCGCACTCCAAGTCGTTTCTTCTGCAGCCGTTCGCCTGCAAACTGCTCTAAGCTGCGGCCTCGCCGGTGAATCACTTCTGAGCCGGTTGTCTTGAAACATGTCTTTGCCCCTAAGCCACCGAGCCTCGCCGTCCGCTCCTGCCACGGCCGCCTCCGCGTCGCCCCGTGCGGTTCTGTAAGGCGCCTCTTCTGCC
The DNA here is from genome assembly GCF_002162155.2 of Triticum dicoccoides. Taxonomy (NCBI): domain Eukaryota; kingdom Viridiplantae; phylum Streptophyta; class Magnoliopsida; order Poales; family Poaceae; genus Triticum; species Triticum dicoccoides. The sequence goes on from NC_041382.1 coordinate 433,283,554, forward strand.
ACGGCCGCCTTCGAAGCCGCCGCCTTTCCGGCCAGGGGCCTGTCTTCAAGTCGCCGTCAATCACGTCGCCTCGCCGGGGACCTCTTCAGCCGCAGCTGTGCCGAGCCATCATCACCGTGATCCGCCTTTCGTTGCCATGATTGTGCCTCGCCGGTGCGCCTTTGCGGCCTCGCCTCATTTCGCTACTGCCGCGGCCTCTCCGTGAGCCGTGTCAACCCCGGGTCACCAAGGCCAACTGTGTGCTGGCTAGGCACTTCTCGCTGTGGAGTTGCAGTAGAAAAAGCAGCCTCTTCTTGTTGGAGGCTGCGGAAGTCAAAGGGTCAGCCGCCTGACTCATGCATTAGTAGTACTCCCTCCATTCCAAAATATAATGCGCCTGCCTTTTCTGAAGTCGAACTTTGACCATAAATTTAACGAACGAGAATGATTGCAGCGTGAGAAAAAGTTACATGATTAAAAACTTCTTTTGAATACGAATTCACTGATATAACTTTTGCTCCCGCCACAATCGGTCTTGATAGTTAAATTTACGGTCAAAGTTAAAGCACGAGGATAGAGAAAGCACTACATTATGGAATGGAGGAAGTATGAAACTACTACGAGTACAACATCAGCATTCGTCTTAAATCAGGTGCTATTTCCCAATGCCTTTTGGTCACTTATATTAATATATCTGAAAACAATTACTTTGGTCTCTGGGTTTTTTTCTTTCTCGCAGGACCATTATTTGTTACAAAGGTGTTGCAAAGGGGAGCACGCCAATGTTATTTCCCTAGCGCTTTTTCGTTCCATGCTGCTGAATGTATATATTAGTAAGTCGCCGCCACCCGCTTCATCAACACACGGGACTGATTCGTCGTCCGTGCCTGCGGCCGACTCACCCGTGTCCGTGCCGTTTTCCAACACCGCGGCCGACTCTCTCGACCGCGCCGGCTTACAATACTGCGGTCGACTCTCTCATCCGCACTGGCTTGCAACCGACTCATCTGTTGTCCGGGCGAATCCGGTGACATCCCTCTAAGTATATTTTTTGGCATATATTTATTTTTGTCAAAGAATAATTACTTTGGTATGTATATTTTTATGTGCATCAAAGGTGGTGCCGTGTTGTGCCTCTGAAGTGTATGTCAGCACCATCACGCACCGGCATCTGCGTCCGCTTACTGATGGAACAGGTGTGCGTAAGTCGCCACCCGTGCAGCTTAATCAACCCGCCAGAGCCGCGTTGAGCCGCCCTTGCCGCTTTGAGCCGCCGGGGTTATATTAAGTCGCCGGTCTGCCTGAGCCGCCGGAACTATATTGAGTCATCCGTCGTCCAAACAAATCAGGTGATATCCATCCGAGTTTGTTTTATTAGCACATGTTGTTTTTGTCAAAGAACAAGTTTGTCTTTGCCTTGGTCTGCAATATTGTTTATGCAGGGCAATTATCTATGACATATTATACCGCAGAGATGGAGGCATGCCAACATCTTTGGGCATAGGTGATCGTCGTTACTCAACGGACTCCCGCATCGGCTTACAACGTCGTGGCCGTCTCTCGCGACCACGCCGGCTTACAACAAGGAGAACAACTTGCCCATCCGCACCGGCTTACAACGCCACGGCCGGTTCATCTATCTGTGCCGCCTCAGATTTTGCGGTCGTCTTTACCGTCCGTCTCTCGCGGCCTGGTCTACATCAACACACCGGGCCACACCTGTCTGCATGAGCTGTTTATTGAGTATGAGCAAGTCACTGCTTGGGAAGTCCGGTTTTATTCCAACAAATTGGAGGCAAATTATCATGTATTATCAGCCGCCGTCTGCACTGGATGGCTCAATGCGCAGGTGCACAAGTCGTCGCCACTACAGTTTGCTTAAAACTTCAAACAACCAGTTGGAAGGAACCATTGGTCGAGTTGCTGACACAGCTCATACGGATCATTTACAAACCCGCCGCAGTCACCTCAACCTTCTATGGATTCACATCGCGCTATCAACGCCAATGATATACACCTTCTGCTATGGTCAAATATGGAGAATCTCAAGCCAACACCTCGAGTCGTCTTGAGACTCGGGGGGCTACAATGGTATGACACGGCAGAATTGGTCAGTTTCAATGCATTAAAGAACTCTGGGTCGTTGGAGGAAAAAATAACCCGGCCCTGGAGATTACCGCTCTATCGAAGAAATTTTAAAGACCGTCAGAAAGATGTCCGGCTTAAAAAGAAGAATTTCAAATTAAAATCTGGTTCAAGGTAAATTTGTCTCTTACAAATCTTTGAAACTCTCAATATCCGGTTTAAGAATTTCCGGTTCAAAAATTTATCTCTCGCAAAATTCAAGTTCTCAGATAAAATTAAAGGGACCAAAGAAAGTCTGTTGCGAAGCACAACTCACATATAGGTACCCTGCCTCTATGGTCACTTGGGGGCTTCCTGTTCAAACATAGGTCGTATTCGAACCAAAGAGAACATAGCTGTCGGTACCCTCTTGATCGGCACAATGCCAAACTCACTAGGGGGCTTCTTGATCGTATCCGAATCATAGCTTAACCTCTTTTGAGTGCGACGTGGATCGCATTCGAATCAGCGTTGTTAAACAACTTTCAAGGTCATTTGGGGGCTTCCTATTCAAACATAGGTCGTATTCGAACCAAAAAGAACATAGTTATCGGTACCCTCTTGATCGCCAACGCCAAAGCCACTGGGGGCTATATGATCGTATTCGAATCTTAGCTCAACCCCTTTGGAACGGTTTTCTGATCGTATATGAATCAGAAGCCTTAAATTTTTTAAGTCTTTTTCGCGAACAATTTTGGGTTTGACTTAAGACATTTTTTGGATTATATCTCAAATGTATATAAGTGGTTTATGCTTAACCCGGCTTGACTTTTGACTATAAGTCGCCAGCTTATGATAATCATCATCTATGTGGAAGCATTGGCTTCTAAGGATTGGGTTATCACCCTTACTGCACAGGTCATGTAAACCGGCAGTACAAATTCAATATCACAGTGGTTATATGTGAGATATTATGACCCACCCTGGTTTTGACGCTAAGTCGCCAGGGCATATGTTGTTTAAACTCTGCAGGATTTGCAGAAATATGACATATAAATGATTAAGTTCAAGCTCATTACCAAAGTTGATGCTTCAAAATGATTATCTGTTCTGGATTTTTCTCAAAGGCTATAAGCCGCCGGGTCATAAAAATTCCGGCTTACAATGGAGGCGTATTAAATCGCCATCGGCCAAGAGCCGCCGGGTATTTAAACTCCGGATTTACTTGTCAACAGATAAGGTATTTGAAATCTTTAAATAGCCAAACTTGGCTGGATTTTCATTATGATATTGAATGATTGAGGTTTTCAAACCGGGTTATTCAAATCTTTAATAGCCAACATGGCTGGATTTTCATTATGATATTGATTGATTGAGGTTTTCAAACCGGGTTATTCAAATCTTTAATAGCCAACATGGCTGGATTTTTATTATGGTTATCAGAAACTAATATTACGATTGAGGTTTTCAAAGTCGCTTCAGCACAATGGCTATTATTTTATCAATGGATATGATTTATTCTACAATGAAAGGAATAGTCCCGAGTCGCTGCAGGCTTACGACCCGGCACTTGGGGGCTACATTATTCAAGTTGAGATTACATCAAATATGCAAGTCTCATGTCGCTGCAAGTATGCACCATGACACTTGGGGGCTAATGCAAAGTCATTTTTACTAGCCTTATTGAAGACCCGACTCATCACATCATAATGAGCCGGCCCTTTGGGGCTACCAATTGCTCCTGTTAAAATTCAAGGTACACAAGCCTTATTCCATTATATTGAAGGATCCACTGCTCAGTTGGTAAATCACAAAGCTCTTAACCTTGTGGACGTGGGTTCAAGCCCCAGGATGGGAGTTACATCATATGATATTATTTTCAATGAAAAGTCCCAGTTCAGTATTATCTTACTGAGCCAGGCCTTGGAGGCTACACGTCGTTACTCAGGTATACATGATTATATTTACGAAGTCCCTGCTCATTATTGCATAATGACCCGACCCTTGGGGGCTACATTGGTTGAAGTTTTTATGAGCATAAGGCAATTACAAGTCCCAGGTTGCTGCAAGCATGACAACCCGGCACTTGGGGGCTACATATGAGGAATACTCAGTTCTGACTAGTGATTGAGATGAACAATATGGATTTCTTCAAAGTGGTAATATTTATATTGAATCAAGTCTTAAGTCATCCTTTTGATCTGCTCAAGACTTGGGGGCTATAGGTAACACGGATATAAGGAGAATTATTTTCAAATTCTCAGTTTTGAGCAAACCAGATTGACCCGGTGTCATCAATAATTATGACCCGGCGTTGGCAACAATCGTGACCCGACGTATATAAACAGTGATGACCCGGAACCATCAGTTTTTATAACCTGCGATTTTGCAAATCATAGCTTAGCAAGTTCTACATTTTCAAGCCGGCTGAATATCTGTTGAATATTTTAAGACCGATATTTTTGTCAAGTCAGAGCATTGAAGGTTGACTCAAATGGATGCTTTATTTACAATATTTCTTCTACAAATAAATTGATTATGAAGTTGGTCTATTGACCAGGATTTTCCAGAAGGAGGAGATGACAAGGACTTAAGGATGATCAAGTGTCGGCTTACAAGAATATTTAACCCGGAGTACAACCTGTCAATTTGTTCTTGTGTTTCTATTGCAGATCAGTTTAACATGGATAAATCCAAATTAAACTTGGGGGCTAATGTCGGGGATATACCCCGCGGTATGACCCGTCCGGATGTATAACCCGGCCAGACTTGGTGACTCACTAATGACCCGCCCTGACTGGACGACTCACTAAGTGACTCGCCCGAGCCTGGCGACTTATGGGTGACCTGACAAGCGGATCAAAGGAGCGACAAGACCCGAAGGCCTAAGAGGCTCAAGGCCCAGAAGGCCGGCTTACGTTATGATAGGCCGGCTTAAGAGGAAAGGCATAAGGAGTTTTCCCTTAAGGGGGCAGACTAGGATTCCACTTGTAATAGACTAGTACTAATCCATATAGGACTCCACATGTAACCCGCCCCTTCAACTTATATAAGGAGAGGCAGGGCTCCCCAAAGAGGGACAAGTAAGAAGAAACAATCTCTAGGGCTAGACACAAAGAGCCGGCTTACCGGCGACTCCCTCATGATCATAATAAGACCTAGCAACAAACAGCATGTAGGGTTATTACCGGATGATGTTTCCCGGGGCCCGAAGCTGTCTAAATCCTTGTCTTATGTTACGTCTCTCAATTCCGCCCAACCCCTCTCAAGCTACCACATAGATGTGTTGACCTCGCGACTAAGTCCTCACACTAAGGACATCTGCCGTGACAATTCCACGACACAAGGGCTTCATTATTTTGCTATGATCTTGAGGGAATTAAATAAAATAAAAGAGAAGAAATAAAGAGATCATATGGATCTTATGGAGAGTAATGAGCTCACATATAAAGAGTATGATGAATAAAAGTTGTTGGGAGTTGACAAATATAGTTTTGGTCATCGTTGCAATTAATAGGAAGTAATAAAGAAAGAGAGGTTTTCACATAATATACTATCTTGGACATCTTTTATAATTGTGAGCATTCATTAAAATATGACATGCTAAAGAGTTGATGTTGGACAAGGAAGACAACGTAATGGGTTATGTTTTCTTACATCTGAGATAAATTATATTGTCATGGATCATCCAGCATGTTGAGCTTGCCTTTCCCTCTCTTGCTAGCTAATTTCTTTGCAGCAAGTAGAGATACTACTTGTGCTACCAAATATCCCTAAACCCAGTTTTGCCAGGAGAGTGTCACACCCTAGCTAGTTCAAGCATTAGAGTGTGCATCATGTTTAAATTCCTCTTAAATTTGAAATGGGGAAGGCAGAAACCCCCAACACCCCCCTGGAAACAACTAGGGTTTACTAAAATTATTTTCAATGAACTTGAAATGCCCTTCTAAAAAGTTCACCCTCTTTGTCTTGGGTTAGAACCTCTGGCAAAATTGGTGCACAATTTTCTAGGTCAACAGAAGGTCATTGAATTAAATCATAAGTATTTGAATTTGGGCATTTAAATGCTATAAAATAATTTAAATGCTCAAATAATTCTGGAAATAAATGTTTGCTGTTGGAAATATTCTAAACAGAGCCCACAATTATTTTCAGGATTTCTGGAAATGTTTTAGTATTTTTAATAAAGCCCAACAGTTGCAGTTAAATAGAAAAAGAAAACAAATCAGAAAAAGAGAGAGAGAGAGAAGCCCACCTGGGCCTTACCTGTGCTGGCCGGCCCACCTGGCCTGTGCCAGTCGTCACCCACCTCTGCCAGTAGGCAGAGGCATCTCGCCGGCGCGTGCTCCCGCGGCCACCTCCTGCTTCCACCTCCTGCTGCCTCCTCGTCCCCATCCGAGCGCCACGGAGACGCCCAGCACCTCCCTGCACTCCTCCCCTCTCTCCCCCTCGTCTCCCTCACACTCTCCCATGATGGCTGAGCGCGATCCTCGCTGCCGTTCGCCGTAGTTGCCACCAGAGCCATCCCCTCGCCTCCCTGACGTGCCCGTGAGCTCCGCCTCCATCGTCTACGCCTCCCCGTCGACTCACGCAACGCCGGACGCCTCCAAGCGCCTCCCCGACGCCTTCTTCTTCCTCGGTCCGCCGAGATCGCCGGCAACGCCCCGACGACGTCCGACCTCCCTCGAGCCCACTGAGACGCATCCTGCAACCGCCGTGAGCTCCTCTACCGATCCCCCTCTTCTCTGCTTCGTTTGCCCGCCGTAGACGCCGCCCCCTTGCTCACCGTAGCACGCCGCCGCGCGAGCTCGACGCCGGCGTCACTCCGGTGGCCTTTTATTCAAGCGCGGGTGCTTAACGCACTCCCCGCATCTCGCAGCGCCTCGCTAGCATGTCCATTTTCCCCCTAGCTCGCTGCAGTAGCAAAATCACCAACGGCCGAGCTCCGGCCGCCGCCACGAGCTCGACTCCGGCGAGCTCGCTCCACCCCAGCTCCTCCCACTTGCCCCACTAGATGCACGCAAGCCCCAGCTACGCGTAGGACCAAACCGCGGTCGAATTGGTCGCCTGTGGCCGATTTCCGAAGCTCTCCGCCGTCTCGGCCTCGCCGGCGGGATTAACCCCGCTGACCAGGGGTTTGACCCCAGTTTGACTCCGCCTGAGACACTGATAGGTGGGGCTGGCTCCTAACTTTTTCAGATTAGTTTAAATTAGGGCTAATCACTCTGTTAGAGGCTAATGACGTTGTTAACTAACCCTCTCTCACTGACATGTGGGCCCAGGGCCTAACTAACCCAGTTTAGTGCTAACTAACCACTAACTAACTCTGTTAGTTAGCTGAGAGACTGACAGAAGGGGCCCACCAGTCAGGTTTGACCTGGGATGGAACCTTTGACCCACTGACGTCACAATGACGCAGTGCTGACGCATTAATTCAATTACTGGATTTATTCTTTAATAGAAAATTTCAGAAAATAGTCAAAACTTCTAAAAATCATAGCAAATCAACCATAGCTCCAAATGCAAAGTTTTATATATGAAAAATGATCAGAAAAATTCAATCTATCCATCTGTAATGGTTTCATGCATGACAAAACATGTTAACCTTGTTGTTTAAGCAGAATAAGGTAATACACTAATAAGGCCATGTTTAATGAACTAATATTTGAATCTTTGATTCAAATGAGTTCATCCCTTTCTGTTTTAGCTTGCATTAGGCCAAGACACTTTCATCTTGCCATGTCATAGCATGCATCATATTGTTGCATATTGCCATGTGTTGATTATGTTCGGTGTGACTTTCGTGGTAGGTTCTGCCTCCGAGGATAACCTCGAGTATCCGTCTGAAGGGCAGTACCCTACTACCTCTACAACAGGCAAGCAACCCATTGATCATTCCGATACAACCCATGTTCCCGCTTCTGCTCTTGTTTACTGCATTAAGACAACGCGATTCAAACTATTGTGTGCTACGGTAGCTGAACCCTTATCCTCTACATGACCTGTCATTGCCACAGTAACTAGATGAAACCCACTAGCATGTGTAGGAGTTGATTGAGCCATGTATGTGATTCCTACCTTGCTATGCCTGCTATGCTTAGAGTTGTGTCAGGTCTGGTTCATCTGGGTGATGGGCTAGAGTGATATGATTATGTCGGTAATATGAGGGATGTGTTGAACATGTTTTGGTAAAGGTATCGATGAGAGGCCATGTAGGAGTACATGGTGGGTTGTTTCATTGAGGCCGTCCATAAGAACTGAGATCTCTATGTGTGGTTTAAGATGCAGTTACTACCGTACATTGGGCCCGAAACCAATGGACCCTCTCGGCTTCTTAATCACCCTAGTACTTTGTCCAGGAGTTGCAAATAGTTTTTGGTGTTTGTAGGTTATGTGTTGGCGGCCGTGCGTAGCACTGACCCTAGGGGTGGGCTATGTTGCGGTAGATACACCGTGGCACGGTGTACCGAGTCACCCGTTTGGTGTCTCGGGAACCCTGTTCACATCGTTCGGGGCCGTAAGTGGAAACCTCGGTCAGACTCCCTGCGGATGGAACCTGGATAGGCGATAAACCTGGACTAGAGACTTAAGTGTTTAGGTAGGCCGTGGCCGACACCCTCGCTGGGCTTCCGCTTGAAGGTTGCCGAGTACATGTCGTGTAAACGGCGGTAAGTGGTGAAAGCGTGTATGAAGAAGTACACCCCTGCAGGGTATAAAACTATTCGAATAGCCGCGTCCGCGGTAAAGGACTACTTGGTTGCCTATACAGTTCATAGACAAGTTAATGGATACTACTAAAAGACTCAAGATAAGTGTGAGTACCGAGGAAGGCCCTCTTGTAGGATGACGAGAGAGGATCCCCGGTGGAGTATTGTGTTGGTGAGTAGTGGACTCGTGTGCGAAAACTATTTTACTAGTGGAGTTCCGTAGGATAGCTTAGCCAAGAGTTAAAGCTGGCTTGTTGCAATAACCCCACCACCTTCTTGAGAATGAGCATGTATATTAGGTTCTGATGTAAGACTTGCTGAGTACCTTGTACTCATGTTTACTTATTTATTGTTTTCAGACGACAACACCGCCCCCTCCGATGGGTTTTATGTAGACCTTGATGTCGACGAGTGACTAGCCACCCAGGTGATGATCCTGGCCATGGAGGGCCCTATGTAGATAGACAGGCTTCGAGAAGCCTTCTTTCTTTCTAGTGTCTGTACTCAGACTAGTTGCTTCCGCATGTGCTTGTATGATTGTATGACTTGAGTGTCGGGTCATGTGACCCCTATCTGTATGAACATGTTATGTATGGCTCTCGGGAGCCTTTAATTAAAGTACTTGAGTTGTAGAGTTTTGTTGTGATGCCATGTTGTATGTACTCATATCGGGCATATTGTGTGTATGATTGAAATGCTTGGTATGAGTGGGATCCGACAATCTAGTTGTTTATCCTTGGCAGTCTTTCTTATGGGGAAATGTAGTCTAGTGTTCCTCGAGCCATAGTAGTCCGCTACAGCCCGGTTCACCGGAGTCCTGCTAGCCCAGCACTACTGTTCAGGACACTTGACTGGCCGACATGTGTTTCACTTCGTTCCTATGTCTGTCCCTTCGGGGAAATGTCACATTGTGATATTCGGAGTCCTGTTAGCCCAGTGCTACAGCCCGGAATCACTCGCTGATGATCGACATGCTCGATGTGATTCATGTATGCCTGTCTCCATAGGTCTGTGCCACTTTGGGTTCACGACTAGTCATGTCGGCCCGGGTTCTCTGTCATATGGATGCTAGCGACACTATCATATACGTGAGCCAAAAGGCGCAAACGGTCCCGGGCCATGGTAAGGCGACACCCGTGGGATACCGTGCATGAGGCCGTAAAGTGATATGAGGTGTTACCGGCTAGATCGATGTGACTTGGAATCGGGGTCCTGACAGCGTTGGTATCAGAGCCGGACTGCCTGTAGGTTCGTTGAGCCAAACTGGTCGATGTCGAGTCTAGAAATGCTTTAGTTATATGTAGGGGAATTGATTGTGGGAGGGAACGTAAGGCTCTTTTACTCCTTTACCCTATGCCCTCTGATCTGAGTCATTCTCTTCTCATTCAACGTGGGTAAAGGACTAGGCTCTCTTCTTCTATCAGGTTCACGTGTTACTAATCCGTAGTAGCTTATAGGATTGTTGTTACAAGCCTCAGTACAGTTTGTACTACTTTTAGTATGTTGCTAATTGGATCAGAACCTTGATATGATGTTGTTGGGTGGTATTGCATACTGTTGTGGATGTCTCAAATCTTTTTCTGAGCATTTACAACTGTTATGCTGTACAATTTTCCCTAGAAATCCTAATGTCTTTGCATTGTGGTTGTGCTTTCAGATGGCCAACCGTGCTCAAAACCAAGTGGTTCGCCTGACCCGGTGCCTCGACATGCCCGGTCATACTGCTATGTTAGTCCGAGTAATGATCGAGACGGGTTACCGTTGGTATACCGAATACACTGTCGAAGAGCAGTTCCGCGACTTTAATCAAAGCCAATATTTCTGCACCGTCAGGATATTTCCTTCTTATCCTGGATCTACCGAGCCCCTTCACTGTTCCTATGGACTCGAGGTTACTGTTGAGATGGCTATGCAGGATGCTGCCTATTCCATGATGACCATCATGCGAGTCCGGACTGGCCTGCTTCGGAACACCGACTTCTGTTACATGCCAGCTTCACTTCCGGGAGCGCAAGGGTATCTTCAGGCTATCTATGCTGACTCCACTCAGGAGGACTCATTAACTCGTACCACTGCCGAGATGCTCGAAGATAAGGACCGAGAGAATTGGGCCTTGAGGTTGGAGCTTTTCAATACCCGTGCTGATCATTGGGCCACATTGACTCGGTTTGCACCTGCGGTGCAAGCTGGATGTATGGATACAAGGGATCCATATCCTGTGAGATCTGCTCTGCCAGACATGGTGGATTGGCGTGATGTGGGGGGCATCACCCCACCCCGTGGTCCTCGCAGGCCACCGTTTGTTGGTCCAAGACCTCATCCTAGCCCCTATGGTCCACAGGCTCCTCAGGACCGTCTGTTCCCGGATGATCACGTTGAACTTCCAGGCTATGGAGGTGACTTCTATGAGGACTACTACGGAGCTGTCTAAGTTAGTAGTAGTATCACTAGTATTGTAATAGTTGTATCTCCACTGTCCTACGTGACTTGTGGAATATGACTTGGTGTGTAATCAATTCCGGAGGTGTAGACAAATAATGTATAGGAGCTTGGAATGCCTCCGATGAGATGTAACGTCTTTCATCATAGTTGTACTGTAGCCTGGGCTTGTACTAAACTATGTATGATGTGTATGACCGTTGGTATATATATGGCAGTTTTATATTACCATGACATACGGATGAACATCTCTGCATTCCGTGTTATCCATTACATTCTGCACTTCCTTGCTAAGTTGAGCCATCCTTATCTAAACTGTTGTCTTGTTTTCTCCTAGGATGGTCAACACCCGCAGCAACCCTGCTGCCCCGGAGCAGGGGGAAGCCAGTGCAGCTAGGGGTGAAAATCTGCCTCACCCGCCTTCTCTGGCCGAAGTGATGCTGGAGGCGGAAAGAAACAAGCGTGAGACTAACCGCCTGCTGGAGCGGATTGAGCAGAACACTGCACGCCACCCGCGAAATGACTTGGTGTCAATCAACGACTTTATCAAGCTGTACCCACCAAAGTTTAACCATTCCGTCGAGCCCCTCGACGCGGATGACTGGCTTCGCAACATCACCCACAAGCTACATTCTGCCAACGTAGCCGAAGCCGACAAGGTTACTTATGCTGCCTACCATCTCGAAGGCCCTGCTAGCCTCTGGTGGGAAAATTTTGAAGCTATGCGCCCGGTCGGCGAAATCACTACTTGGGTTGAATTCAGTGAGGCTTTCCGTGAGCATCACATTCCGAAAGGTCTCATGGATCCCAAGAGGGAGGAGTTCTGCAATTTCACCCAAGAAAGACTGACTGTGGATGCATATAGTCGTGAATTTGGGAATCTGGCACGCTATGCCCCTGAAGAGGTATCTACTGACGCTAAGAAGCAGGCAAGGTTCCGCAAGGGACTTATCTAACGCCCCGAGACCGATGTGGCAGGTGTCGTGCAGTTATTCGTTGTTATTGCCTTGTCATTGCTTGCGTGTCATGCATTGCATATCATGTCATCATGTGCATTTCATTTGCATACGTGTTCATCTCATGCATCTGAGCATTTTTCCCGTTGTCCGTTTTGCAATCCGGCGCTCCGTTCTCCTCCGGTGGTCATTTCTACCTTTCTTTCATGTGTGGGGATTAAACATTTCCAGATTGGGCCGAGACTTGCCAAGCGGCCTTGGTTTACTACCGGTAGACCGTCTGTCAAGTTTCGTATCATTTGGACTTCGTTTGATACTCCAACGGTTAACCGAGGGACCGAAAAGGCCTCGTGTGTGTTGCAGCCCAACACCCCTCCAATTTGGCCCAAAACCCACCTAAACCTGCTCCATCATCTAGAGCGTTCGATCACGATCACGTGGCCGAAAACCGCACCTCATTTGGACTCTCCTAGCTCCCTCTACCTATAAATATGTGTCCCTCCCGGAATTTTCGCGCAGATGAACCCTAACCTCCTCCCCCGCGCGCCGCCGGACAATTTCCCACCGCGCCCGGACATGTCCGCTCGCCCTCCACCTCACCCCGCCCAATGGGCAGCCGCCACATCAGCCGCGCCACCGCTCCGGGCCAACCGCGGCGCGCCACCTCAGCCCAGCCGCTCCCTCTCTCTCCTCAGCCCTGCTTGAGTTAATTGTCAGATCTGTTACTCCGTTTAGCACTTTTGTCATTTTTGCCATGATTATTGTGTGCATGATATGCCCGTGAGTTCTACTTATGTTTTGTTAAGGGTTTTGTCATCTTTCCAGAGGTGCAACCCATGTATTTTTAGGATGTGTTTGGTGACTTGTGCAAGCTTGCAAAGTGGTGCACTTGCTAAGTCTGTTTTCATGGACTTAGTGATTTCACTAAGTCCTGGAGCTGTTTATCTCATGATGCCATATGTTCATGTTGTTTCCTAGTGATCCGTGCCTCTTTTGAGGATGATCAGTAAGGGAGTTTTATTAATATTGTAGTGCTCTATCCATCCATGTGTTTGTTTGCAATTATGGAGCACCCTAGCTAGAGTCAATCGAGCTCTACTTTTGCTACTTTGTGAATCTGGGCAGATTGTCAACTTGTTTGCAATTTTGCCGATGATGTTGTAGTTGATCCGTGCATGCTATGCTATTGTTCTTGCCATGTATAGCTTGCATTTTGTGCCTTCTTGATAGATGTATGCTTGTCTTGCCATGACTTGCACCGTAGTGAGTGCATCGAGCTCGTAAACATGCCTACTTGAGTTATATTCCAGCATGTGTCAGTTTTCACTAAGTCTGAAAACTGATTATGTTTTTGCTATGTTCACGTGCTTGCAATTGTATTTTATGATCCCTTTTGGCTCAAGGTCACTAAGGGACTTTTGTTAAGCTCTTTGAGTAGCTCCATGCCATGCTTTACTTTGCCATGTTCAGATCCTGTAGCATGTAGTTTTGTTGCTCCGAAGAGGACTACCTGATTTGAAATTCCAGACAAGTGTTGATTTCACTAAGTCTGAGATATGTTTGCCATATGCAATTTTGCCATGCTTGTTTGAACCTGTTAATGGATGAATTGGTCGTAGCTCAGTGCTAGACTTTTGTTAAGCATCTTGTGTGCATCCCTGTCATATATTTTGTTGTCATGTTTGGTTGCTGTAGCATGTTCATTTCGTTGCATTTAGAGGCCTACTTGCTGTAAATCGCAAACCGGTGTCATATTTGAATCGCTTGCCATTTCCAACCTGTAACTCCGATTCCGGCGTTCTTTATATCGTTTTCAAGCGATTTCATCTCATCTTTCCAGTGGCACACTTGGTTTTCCAAGTTGAGGCCAGGTCCATGCATTCCTTGTCTAATCATGCATATGCATCGCATACCGCATCCCGCATATCATATCATGTTCATGTGTTGGTTGTTTACTATGTTGTATGCTTCTTTTCCGGTGTTTGCTTCTTCGGGTTGGTTCCGATAACGTCGCGTTTGTGAGGACCCGTTCGTCTACGTCCGTTTGTCTCCTTCATGGACTCGTTCTTCTTCCTTGTGGGATTTCAGGCAAGATGATCATACCCTCGAAATCACTACTATCTTTGCTATGCTAGTCTGCTCGCTCTTTTGCTATGCCATTGCTACGATGCCTACCACTTGCTTGCAAGCCTCCCAAATTGCCATGTCAAACCTCTAACCCACCATTGTCCTAGCAAACCGTTGTTTGGCTATGTTACCGCTTTGCTTAGCCCCTCTTATAGCGTTGTTAGTTGCAGGTGAAGATTGAAGTTTGTTCCTTGTTGGAACATGGAGATGTTATTCCTTGTTGGAACATGTTTAGTTGTTGGGATATCACTATATATCTTATTTAATTAATGCATCTATATACTTGGTAAAGGGTGGAAGGCTTGGCCTTATGCCTGGTGTTTTGTTCCACTCTTGCCGCCCTAGTTTCCGTCATATCGGTGTTATGTTCCCGGATTTTGCGTTCCTTACGCGGTTGGGCTATAATGGGAACCCCTTAACAGTTCGCCTTAAGTAAAGCTCTTCCAGCAATGCCCAACATTGGTTTTACCATTCGCCACCTAGCCTTTTCTTTCCCTTGGGTTCTGCAGACTCAAGGGTCATCTTTATTTTAACCCCCCCGGGCCAGTGCTCCTCTGAGTGTTGGTCCGAACTGAGCTGCCTGCGGGGCCACATCGGGGAAACTTGAGGGTTGGTTTTACACATAGCTAGTCTCATCTGAGTGTGCCCTGATAAAGAGATATGTGCAGCTCCTATTGGGATTTGTCGGCACATTCGGGCGGTGTTGCTGGTTTAGTTTTACCCTATCGAAATGTCTTGTTGTACTGGGATACCGAGTCTGATCGGAATGTCTCGGGTGGAGGTCTATTCCTTCGTTGACCGTGAGAGCTTGTGATGGGCTAAGTTGGGACACCCCTGCAGGGATTTGAACTTTCGAAAGCCGTGCCCGCGGTTATGGGCAGATGGGAATTTGTTAATGTCCGGTTGTAGATAACTTGAACCTTAATTTAATTAAAATGAATCAACTGAGTGTGTTACCGTGATGGCCTCTTCTCGGCGGAGTCCGGGAAGTGGACACGGTGTTGGAGTAATGTTTGCGCTCTCTAGTTTCTCGCTCGCGCTTTGCCTCCTCTTCTCGCTCTCTTTTGTGAATAAGTTAGCCACCATACTTGCTAGTCGCTTGCTGCAGCTCCATATATTTACCTTGCCTTACCTATAAGCTTAAATAGTCTTGATCACGAGGGTGCAAGATTGCTGAGTCCCCGTGGCTCACAGATACTTCCAAAACCAGCTTGCAGGTGCCGATGAGTCCATGCAGATGACGCAACCAAGCTCAGGAGGAGCTCGTTGAAGATCTTGTCCTTTGAGTTGTTTTCCGTTCTAGTTGATCAGTAGTGGAGCCCAGTTGGGGTCGATCGGGGACCTTTGTCGCATTTGTGGTTCTTCTTTTATTTTGGCTCCGTAGTCGGGCCCTGATTGTATTTGGATGATGTAATGCTTTATTCATGTATTTATGTGAAGTGGCGAATGTAAGCCAACTATGTATCCTTTCCCTTTATGTATTACATGGGCTGTGTGAAGATTACCTCACTTGTGACATTGCTTTCAATGCGGTTATGCCTCTAAGTCGTGCTTCGACACATGGGAGATATAGCCGCATCGAGGGCGTCACAAGTTGGTATTAGAGCCTTCCCCAACCTTAGGAGCCCCATTGCTTGATCGTTTTTAGCGGCCGAGTTGTGTCTAGAAAAATGTTTTGAGTCATTTAGGAATTATATATCGGAGAGTTTAGGAATTCTTTTTACTTCCCAGTCTCCTCATCGCTCTGGTAAGGCATCCTGACGTAGAGTTTTGACTCTTCTCTTCTCAAATTTCACTAAAAAAAATTTAGGATCACGCGGGTATCTTGGAATAGTTCCGATGGTTTTATGACGAGAACATTGTCTTGGTGCCTCCTGTCAGGGGTTTCGTGGAAGTGTTACGGGGAGTTGAGCTCTGAGGTGTTGTCATCATAATTTTATCGTTGCAGTTTTGGAATACCTGAGTTTAGTACGCCGACATCGAAAATCTCTTTTATGCAGTTCGTTGGTGAGATAACCTCGACGCCACCCAGTACTGGGGTGGGAGTTCGGGAGTATTGCCATAACTTGTATAACGGATGCTTTTCGAAGGTTGAGGTAGACGATTTCCGAAGGTTTCTTGGTTATGTGTTGAAGGATGGATACAGCTGGATGTAGGATTTGCTAGTTTGGGTGAGATATTATGCTTCCCCTGTATCCCCAATACCTGATTGCATAACCGGAAAGGTTCGGGAGTTTCATAAGTGGGAATTCAGGTAGCTCTTACGATATCTTTCCGACAGATGTATGATATGAAATTGGGGTTCGACGTCTAGTGGTCCGCCTATTCACGGTCGGTTTTACAGTGGTCTTGTTGTGTCTTAAAGAGTCCTTGGCTATGCCGACTCGGGGACGCTTCGTATGTCATGTGCACTGCCTTGTACATGATGGTGATGTACGATCGAGCCCGTGTAGGCCCCACCATGAAAACTTCGGACGAAATCTCTATCATATGTTTGTTCTGGCTTATTCTGCAAGCCAATCCTTCGTTTTGTTTTGAGTTGTGGTATTCGAGTTGCTTCAATGTCAAGTGTTGATTCCATACCTTTTTCTAAATGATGTTCTCATACTCCGATGTGAATACTAATCCTTCTTGTTAATCAGGATTGTCATGTCAATCCTTTTTCAACCGGCGTGTTTCTCTTCATGTGAATCCGTTCGCTTTCAACTTCCGCAAGATCAATTATCAGTTCTTCTCAAACAGTGTTCGTTTCATCCATTCCAAATTGTCTTTGTTTTTCCCGCCCTCCCTCCCTTGTTTTCTTCAAGGACTCAGATTTCTCAATCAAGTATCATCTCAGTGATGAGAAGTATCTCCATTCTTTTCCGTTAATGTTCTTATCCGGTGATTCTCATGAAGTTTTCTAATGGAGCGTCAAGCTCATCATTCTTTGTTTTTTTTTCTTCTCCGGTGGAACCAATTCAAGCTTTCGGTGTTGATCATATCTTTTTCCTCGTTTCAAATACCCTATCATGCCGGTGCTCCTCATATTCTTTCACTTCTCGCTATTCATTTGTTACGGCGCCCTGAAGATATCTCAGAAGGCTCGCCTTGTCATCCAAGATCCGCTCAACCTATTTCGAGGATGTTCCCTCATTCAAATCATTTAATTCAACCGGTGCAATCTCCCTTCCAAATGATTCTACGGTGTTTCTTTTGAGTGGGCCCTAACCCACAGGTCTTTCCCAGGATCTTACCTGACTCTTCTTATTTTCCCGGAGGTATTCTCAAATTCCTTTCAAAGATTGACGTAAGAATGATTTATCATCAGTCAAATGTCTTCTCCAAGATCTGTCGAATTCTTTTCATCGTTGGCTTAACTTTTATATTCTTCTTTATTCCGGTGCCTCAATAATTATTGGTGGTGTTTCTCGTCGTCATTCTCGGATTTTGAAGACTGAAGAAGATTTTTTTCTCTCAATCTTGCTCTTTTCTCTTCAAGATTCGTGATTCTAGCTTGTTGCCATCCTCTCATAATTGTTTTGATTGTGAGAATTCTTTTATCCATCCGGTGCAAATTCAAGATTCTGGTCAGTTTGTTCATCCAGAGCCCATCATCTAAGATTTATTCATTCTCAGCTTTCAGCTATCATTCTCCAAATTTTACCGGTGCTTCGTTCAAGTGATCTTTAATCGGCTCGTGATCTCTTCGTTCTCATGTATCTAAATCCTCTCAAGTATCCTCGTTCATTTCATAATTCTTCCCAGTGTTCCTCTATCTTTCCTTTGGTCATTTTTAATTCTAACGGTGGTTCATTCAAGATTTCTCTTCCTTGTTTATCATATCAATTCATTCTTTGTTCCAAATCCCACCGGCGGTTCCATCAAGTCCTTATCAAATTATCGATATCTCTCTTAATCTTTTCTACGAGAATAAGTAGTGTGCCAAATCCGTTGATTGTCATCAATTAAATTGGTGAAGGATAAGCATAATGTAATTCTTATTCTTGTTTCATCGAGTAAATTCAATTCCTTATTTCGGAGGCTCTTCAAACTCTCGATTTCACTTGTATCATCTTTCTTTTCTGGAGTTCCAAGATTCCACTTTATCTCGTCGCAAAGATCCTTCTAAATCATTACAAGGTTTCACCTTGTGTTTTCAACTTCTCTTGCTTTTATCATCATTTTGTTTACCGGAGTTCCTCATGGATGTCCTACATGATGGTTCATCAAGGTTTTATTTCCTTCTCCAAGTGTTCATCAACATTCTTTTCAGTGGAGTTCAAGCATTCTTCATCTTGCAATCTGGAGTGCAATTCTTTCTACCGTATCATTGGAGGTGGTATTATGTCATTCTTGATAATTTGAGTTCATGTTTCATGATTCACATGTTGTCAAGATTGAGATATCTTAAATCCATCAAGCTCGTCATGGGAGTTATCTTGGGTTATATTTCACCTAAAGCCTTCCCTAAGGATTGTTGCTATCTATGGTGCAAATAAATGATCCAAGCTCTTCTTTATCCTCCCGGTGAAATACTTTCTCGTCTCCTTGTTCAAATAAATACAATTTTTTCCCGTGAGTGGCAGATTGTCACCTCATAAGTTTGAGATGTATTTCATAAGACCATATCAAGATTATTCTTTTCGTTGTTGGTTTTCAACAACTCCATTCTAGCATTTGTTGTAACCGTGCTCTCTCAAGATCTTGTTTCCCTTTGTTCTGGAGTCATTGCGATGTTTCTCTTTTCAACCCATCATCTTGTTTGTCAAAGATCATGTTCTTTTCATGCTTATCCATTTAACCGGAGTGTCGTGTCCTCTGCTCAAGTTCTTTTCATCTTATCTAGTCTTGTATCACTTTTCAACCGGAGTGCTGTTCGAATTTGGTCTTCCTTGATCCCCTTCCTTAACCGGCGTGTTTTCAATATATATCTTCCCTTCAACCTCAAGGTTTTTCGCAAATGTTCTTTGTCCCTCTATTCTAACGGAGTGTTTTCGACCTTGTTCACCTTTGTTGTATTCTTTTCTCGAATTTGTGTAACCTATCAAGGTTCTTTGGTTTCACTCGTTTGTCAAAGAAGCAACTTAGTCTTACCTCTTCTCTTTCTCTTCCGTTGTCCCTCCGGTGCCATTCTAGATCTCAGGACGAGATCCTCTCGTAGTGGTGGAGTGTTGTAACGCCCCGAGACCGATGTGCCAGGTGTCGTGCAGTTATTCGCTGTTGTTGCCTTGTCATTTCTTGCGTGTCATGCATTGCATATCATGTCATCATGTGCATTTCATTTGCATACGTGTTCGTCTCATGCATCCGAGCATTTTTCCCGTTGTCCGTTTTGCAATCCGGCGCTCCGTTCTCCTCCGGTGGTCATTTCTACCTTTCTTTCATGTGTGGGGATTAAACATTTCCAGATTGGGCCGAGCCTTGCCAAGCGGCCTTGGTTTACTACCGGTAGACCGCCTGTCAAGTTTCGTATCATTTGGACTTCGTTTGATACTCCAACGGTTAACCGAGGGACCGAAAAGGTCTCGTGTGTGTTGCAGCCCAACACCCCTCCAATTTGGCCCAAAACTCACCTAAACCTGCTCCATCATCTAGAGCATTCGATCACGATCGCGTGGCCGAAAACCGCACCTCATTTGGACTCTCCTAGCTTCCTCTACCTATAAATATGTGTCCCTCCCGGAATTTTCGCGCAGATGAACCCTAACCTCCTCCCCTGCGCGCCGCCGGACAATTTCCCACCGCGCCCGGACATGTCCGCTCGCCCTCCACCTGACCCCGCCCAATGGGCAGCCTCCACATCAGCCGCGCCACCGCTCCGGGCCAACCGCGGCACGCCACCTCAGCCCAGCCGCTCCCTCTCTCTCCTCAGCCCTGCCGCCGGCCCGCGCGGCCCGGTTCGGGCCCGCGGGGCCCATCTCCTCGCGCCGCCGCCCGATCAGATCCGCCGCCGCCCGGGGCTCGCCTCCCCGCGCCTGCGCCGCCACGCCGCCACGCCTCCTCGCTGCCGGCCGCCTCGGTCGACGTGTGCCGCCACCTCGCTCGTCGGCGTCCTCCGCCGCTGCCTCGCCGGCGTCGTCCTCCGGCCTCCGCGTCGCCTTCTTCCTCCTCTCCGGCCGTCTCCCCCGTCTCCGGCGAATTTCTTCGGCGAGTTCCACAAAGCGGGATCAGATCCACCACTCCCTCGATCCAAACGCCCCGTCCAGATCCGGATCCCTCCATCCCGTACCACTTCGTCCCGGTTTGACTTTTCCGGAGGTATAATTTTCACTAAGTCCCTGAAATTCCAGGTCCAAGTGCTCATGTTCGTGGCCTCGTAACTTTGCATCTGTAGCTCCGATTCATGCATATATCATATCCAAATGTTCATCTCAGAGAGTACATCATTTCATTCCATTGCATCATTTTCATTAGAGTTCATCTTGATGCCCGAAATGCTGTTAGAAGAGGGCTACTTGAGTTAATTGTCAGATCGGTTACTCCGTTTAGCACTTTTGTCATTTTTGCCATGATTATTGTGTGCATGATATGCCCGTGAGTTCTACTTATGTTTTGTTAAGGGTTTTGTCATCTTTCCAGAGGTGCAACCCATGTATTTTTAGGATGTGTGTGGTGACTTGTGCAAGCTTGCAAAGTGGTGCACTTGCTAAGTCTGTTTTCAGGGACTTAGTGATTTCACTAAGTCCTGGAGCTGTTTATCTCATGATGCCATATGTTCATGTTGTTTCCTATTGATCCGTGCCTCTTTTGAGGATGCTCAGTAAGGGAGTTGTGTTAATATTGTAGTGCTATATCCATCCATGTCTTTGTTTGCAATTATGGAGCACCCTAGCTAGAGTCAATCGAGCTCTACTTTTGCTACTTTGTGAATCTGGGCAGATTGTCAACTTGTTTGCAATTTTGCCGATGATGTTGTAGTTGATCCGTGCATGCTATGCTATTGTTCTTGCCATGTCTAGCTTGCATTTTGTGCCTTCTTGATGGATGTATACTTGTATTGTCATGACTTGAACCGTAGTGAGTGCATCGAGCTCGTAAACATGCCTACTTGAGTTATATTCCAGCATGTGTCAGTTTTCACTAAGTCTGAAAACTGATTATGTTTTTGCTATGTTCACGTGCTTGCAATTGTATTTTATGATCCCTTTTGGCTCAAGGTCACTAAGGGACTTTTGTTAAGCTCTTTGAGTAGCTCCATGCCATGCTTTACTTTGCCATGTTCAGATCCTGTAGCATGTAGTTTTGTTGCTCCGAAGAGGGCTACCTGATCTGAAATTCCAGACAAGTGTTGATTTCACTAAGTCTGAGATATGTTTGTCATATGCAATTTTGCCATGCTTGTTTGAACCTGTTAATGGATGAATTGGCCGTAGCTCAGTGCTAGACTTTTGTTAAGCATCTTGTGTGCATCCCTGTCATGTATTTTGTTGTCATGTTTGGTTGCTGTAGCATGTTCATTTCGTTGCATTTAGAGGCCTACTTGCTGTAAATCGCAGACCGGTGTCATATTTGAATCGCTTGCCATTTCCAAACCGTAACTCCGATTCCGGCGTTCTTTATATCGTTTTCAAGCGATTTCATCTCATCTTTCCAGTGGCACACTTGGTTTTCCAAGTTGATGCCAGGTTCATGCATTCCTTGTCTAATCATGCATATGCATCGCATACCGCATCCCGCATATCATATCATGTTCATGTGTTGGTAGTTTACTATGTTGTGTGCTTCTTTTCCGGTGTTTGCTTCTTCGGGTTGGTTCCGATAATGTCGCATTTGTGAGGACCCGTTCGTCTACGTCCGTTTGTCTCCTTCATGGACTCGTTCTTCTTCCTTGCGGGATTTCAGGCAAGATGATCATACCCTCGAAATCACTACTATCTTTGCTATGCTAGTTTGCTCGCTCTTTTTCTATGCCATTGCTACGATGCCTACCACTTGCTTGCAAGCCTCCCAAATTGGCATGTCAAACCTCTAACCCACCATTGTCCTAGCAAACCGTTGTTTGGCTATGTTACCGCTTTGCTCAGCCCCTCTTATAGCGTTGTTAGTTGCAGGTGAAGATTGAAGTTTGTTCCTTGTTGGAACATGGAGATGTTGTTCCTTGTTGGAACATGTTTACTTGTTGGGATATCACTATATATCTTATTTAATTAATGCATCTATATACTTGGTAAAGGGTGGAAGGCTTGGCCTTATGCCTGGTGTTTTGTTCCACTCTTGCCGCCCTAGTTTCTGTCATATCGGTGTTATGTTCCCGGATTTTGCGTTCCTTACGCGGTTGGGCTATAATGGGAACCCCTTGACAGTTCGCCTTAAGTAAAGCTCTTCCAGCAATGCCCAACATTGGTTTTACCATTCGCCACCTAGCCTTTTCTTTCCCTTGGGTTCTGCAGACTCAAGGGTCATCTTTATTTTAACCCTCCCGGGCCAGTGCTCCTCTGAGTGTTGGTCCAAACTGAGCTGCCTGCGGGGCCACCTCGGGGAAACATGAGGGTTGGTTTTACTCGTAGCTAGTCTCATCTGAGTGTGCCCTGAGAAAGAGATATGTGCAGCTCCTATCGGGATTTGTCGGCACATTCGGGCGGTGTTGCTGGTTTAGTTTTACCCTGTCGAAATGTCTTGTTGTACTGGGATACCGAGTCTGATCGGAATGTCTCGGGTGGAGGTCTATTCCTTCGTTGACCGTGAGAGCTTGTGATGGGCTAAGTTGGGACACCCCTGCAGGGATTTGAACTTTCGAAAGCCGTGCCCGCGGTTATGGGCAGATGGGAATTTGTTAATGTCCGGTTGTAGATAACTTGAACCTTAATTTAATTAAAATGAATCAACTGAGTGTGTTACCGTGATGGCCTCTTCTCGGCGGAGTCCGGGAAGTGGACACGATGTTGGAGTAATGTTTGCGCAGGTGCTCTCTAGTTTCTCGCTCGCGCTTTGCCTCCTCTTCTCGCTCTCTTTTGCGAATAAGTTAGCCACTATACTTGCTAGTCGCTTGCTGCAGCTCCATATATTTACCTTGCCTTACCTATAAGATTAAATAGTCTTGATCGCGAGGGTGCGAGATTGCTGAGTCCCCGTGGCTCACAGATACTTCCAAAACCAGCTTGCAGGTGCCGATGAGTCCGTGCAGATGACGCAACCAAGCTCAGGAGGAGCTCGTTGAAGATCTTGTCCTTTGAGTTGTTTTCCGTTCTAGTTGATCAGTAGTGGAGCCCAGTTGGGGTCGATCGGGGACCTTTGTCGCATTTGTGGTTCTTCTTTTATTTTGGCTCCGTAGTCGGGCCCTGATTGTATTTGGATGATGTAATGCTTTATTCATGTATTTGTGTGAAGTGGCGATTGTAAGCCAACTATGTATCCTTTCCCTTTATGTATTACATGGGCTGTGTGAAGATTACCTCACTTGCGACATTGCTTTCAATGCGGTTATGCCTCTAAGTCGTGCTTCGACACGTGGGAGATATAGCCGCATCGAGGGCGTCACAACTTAGCCTTGAGCTTCGCCGCGATCTTCGTCTGCACGAGTGCACCTCCTTTCAGAAGTTGGTCAATAAAGCCATCAGTGCTGAGACAGGCCAGACTGATTATGACGCTTCACGCAAGCACTCCCGTGATTTTGGCTCTTCATCCGGCTCTAGAGATCAGAAGCGTCGGGTGTGGATCCCAAGCACGGCACTGCCACCCAGGTTCATCCCGAGGCCATCCTTTGAGGCGCCTCGTCCCAACCAGCATTTTGCACCGCCCAAGCCCTATGGTGGCCCCGCTGCTAACGCCGCTCCACGTCCCAATGTGGTGACTTGTTTCAAGTGTGGAGAGCCGGGTCACTATAGCCGAGAGTGTCCCCAGAACAACAACCCCAATCAAACTGGAAAGTCTGTTGGCCGTGGTAAGCCCGCGGCAAAGACATTCTATGCCAAGCCGGTCACTACTGCCCATGGCCATGTCAACTATGTTTCAGCCGAGGAGGCTCATGAGGATCCCAACGTCGTCCTTGGTACGCTCCTTGTTAACTGTCATCCGGCATCTGTTCTTTTTGATACTGGAGCATCTCATTCATTCATATCCGAGAACTATGCTCGATTGCATAACATGACATTCTGTGACATGCCCACTTCTATGGTAATTCAAACTCCGGGTTCCAAATGGCAAACTTCTAGAGTAAGCCATGGGAACGAAATTCTTGTCGATAGACTTGTCTTCCTTGCATCCTTAATAGCTCTCAAGTCCTCGGACATAAACATCATTTTGGGTATGGACTGGATGTCAGCTCATTATGCTAAAATTGATTGTGCCACTAGAACCGTTCAACTTACTCACCCATCGGGCAAGACAGTCAATGTCTTAACTCGAGTGGCCAAGCGCCAGCTTTACTCCTTAAATGCCAACCCCTTTCCAGACCTTGAAGATGTTCCGGTAGTCCAAGACTTTCCGGATGTCTTTCCAGAAGAACTGCCAGGTGTTCCACCTGACAGGGATGTCGAGTTTGTGATAGACCTTGTTCCAGGAACCGTTCCAATTTCTAGAAGACCCTACAAGATGGCACCCTTAGAACTAGCCGAGCTTAAGAACCAACTCGATGAGTCCTTGAAAAAGGGTTTCATCCGTCCTAGTTCCTCTCCTTGGGCTTGCCCCGTCCTCTTCGTCAAGAAGAAGGATGGAACGGATCGAATGGTTGTGGATTACCGACCTGTCAATTTGGTCACCATCAAGAACAAATACCCGCTTCCCAGGATCAACGATCTGTATGATCAGCTCGCTGGATCCTCAGTCTTTTCCAAGATGGATTTGAGGTTGGGCTACCATCAAATCAAAATCAGAAATGGGGACATTCCCAAAACGGCCTTTGTTACTCGTTATGGCCAATACGAGTACACCGTTATGTCCTTCGGTTTAACCAATGCCCCAGCTACCTTCTCTCGGTTAATGAACTCGGTCTTCATGGAGTATTTGGATAAATTCGTCATAGTATACCTCGATGACATACTCATCTACTCCAAGAACGAAGAGGAACATGCCGAACATCTAAGGCTGGTATTGATGAAACTTCGAGAGCATCGCCTTTATGCCAAATTCTCCAAGTGTGAATTTTGGTTGCCAGAAGTGACCTATCTAGGCCATGTAATCTCTGGCAAGGGTATTGTTGTCAATCCCGAGCGAGTTCAAGCCGTCCTTGATTGGACTCCACCTGAGACGGTCAAGCAAGTTCGGAGCTTCCTGGGCTTAGCAAGCTATTGTCGCTGCTTCGTCGAGAATTTCTCCAAGGTTGCTAAACCTCTAACTGAACTCCTCAAGAAAGATAAAAAGTTCGAGTGGACTCCACAGTGCGAGTTCAGCTTTCAGGAACTAAAAAGACGCCTGACATCTGCTCCCGTACTGGTACCACCAGATTTCTCCAAGGACTTTATTATCTATTGCGACGCCTCGCGACAAGGACTAGGTTGCATACTCATGCAAGATCGTCAGTTAATTGCCTATGCTTCACGGCAATTACATCCACATGAGGAAAATTATCCCACACATGATCTTGAGCTTGCAGTTGTAGTCCATGCACTTAAAACTTGGCGACATTACCTTCTCGGTAATCGTTGCGAGATCTTCACCTATCACCAAAGTTTGAAATATATCTTCACCCAACCAGATTTGAATCTCAGGCAAAGACGTTGGGTCGAGTTGATCTCGGATTATGACTTAGGAATAACTTACACCCCGGGCAAAGCCAATGTCATGGCTGATGCGCTAAGCCGTAAGTCCTATTGTAACAACCTGATGTTACAACAAAGTCAACCACTTCTCCATGAGGAATTTCGTAAGCTTAATCTTCACATTGTTCCTCGAGGATTCCTATCTACCCTGGTGGCGAAACCTACCCTTACGGATCAGATCATCAAGGCACAGAAGGTAGATCCGGGAATCTCCCGTATTAAGAGAAACATTAAGAAAGGAGTCGCGAATTGTTTCTCCATTGATGATCAAGGTGTCATATACTTTGGAAATCGCCTAGTGGTTCCAAAGGCACGAAACCTGAGGCGGCTGATCCTTAAGGAAGCTCATGAATCCCCTCTCACCATTCATCCCGGTAGTACTAAAATGTATCAAGACCTACACCAGAGGTTTTGGTGGACCAGGATGAAGAGAGAAATCGCTCAATACATTGCTAATTGCGACGTTTGTCGTCGTGTTAAAGCAGAGCATCAACGGCCTGCTGGCACCCTTCAACCTTTGGCTATTCCCGAATGGAAATGGGATAAAACCAGTATGGATTTCATCACTGGGTTTCCCAGGACCAAGAGAGGGAATAATGCCATCTTCGTCGTGATCGACCGACTTTCCAAAGTAGCCCACTTTCTACCTGTTCATGAGAGTATCACCGCTAGCCAGCTAGCCGATTTATACATCACCCGAATAGTGTCTCTTCATGGTGTTCCATTGGAAATTAACTCAGACAGTGGGAGTCTCTTCACCTCTCGATTTTGGGAAAGTTTCCAAAATGCTATGGGAACTCGTCTCTCTTTTAGTACCGCCTTCCATCCTCAATCAATTGGTCAAGTGGAGCGAGTCAATCAAATTCTGGAAGATATGCTCCGAGCTTCTGTCATCTCGTTCAGAATGAGTTGGGAGAAATGCCTTCCATTCGCGGAGTTTGCTTATAACAATAGTTATCAAACTAGCTTGGGCAAGGCTCCTTTCGAAGTTCTCTATGGACGAAAATGTCGAACGCCTCTTAACTGGTCAGAAACCGGGGAAAGACAACTCTTTGGCCCGGATATGATTCAGGAAGCAGAAGAGCAGGTTCGTGTTATTCGTGAGAAATTGAAAACAGCCCAATCTCGTCAAAAGAGTCAATATGATCGTAAACATAAGCCTATGACTTATGAAGTCGGCGAGAAGGCTTACCTTCGGGTTACTCCGTTAAAGGGAACCCATCGTTTCGGTATCAAAGGCAAATTGGCTCCTCGTTACATTGGACCCTTTCGCATTCTTGCCAAACGAGGAGAAATTGCCTACCAATTGGAACTACCTTTGCATCTGTCCAGAGTTCACGATGTCTTCCACGTTTCTCAACTCAGGCGTTGCTTCGCGGATCCTATCCGTGGAGTGGACTACGAAATGCTTGATCTACAAGATAACCTCTCATATTGGGAATATCCCGTTCGTATCCTTGATCAAGCCGAGCGTACCACTCGACGCCATAACATCAAGTTTCTCAAGGTTCAATGGTCACACCATTCTGAGAAAGAAGCCACTTGGGAAAGGGAGGATCGTCTTCGACTCGAGTACCCCACCTTCTTCCCGGGGAATCCTAAATCTCGGGACGAGATTCTTTTGAGTGGGGGTGAGTTGTCACACCCTAGCTAGTTCAAGCATTAGAGTGTGCATCATGTTTAAATTCCTCTTAAATTTGAAATGGGGAAGGCAGAAACCCCCAACACCCCCTGGAAACAACTAGGGTTTACTAAAATTATTTTCAATGAACCTGAAATGACATTCTAAAAAGTTCACCCTCTTTGTCTTGGGTTAGAACCTCTGGCAAAATTGGTGCACAATTTTCTAGGTCAATAGAAGGTCATTGAATTAAATCATAAGTATTTGAATTTGGGCATTTAAATGCTATAAAATAATTTAAATGCTCAAATAATTCTGGAAATAAATGTTTGTTGTTGGAAATATTCTAAACAGAGCCCACAATTATTTTCAGGATTTTTGGAAACGTTTTAGTATTTTTAATAAAGCCCAACAGTTGCAGTTAAATAGAAAAAGAAAACAAATCAGAAAAAGAGAGAGAGGGAGAAGCCCACCTGGGCCTTACCTGTGCTGGCCAGCCCACCTGGCCTGTGCCAGTCGTCACCCACCTCTGCCAGTAGGCAGAGGCGTGTCACCGGCGCGTGCTCCCGCGGCCACCTCCTGCTTCCACCTCCTGCTGCCTCCTCGTCCCCATCCGAGCGCCACGCAGATGCCCAACACCTCCCTACACTCCTCCCCTCTCTCCCCCTCGTCTCCCTCACCCTCTCCCGCGATAGTCGAGCGCGATCCTCGCCGCCGTTCGCCGTAGTTGCCACCAGAGCCACCCCCTCGCCTCCCTGACGTGCCCGTGAGCTCCGCCTCCATCGTCTACGCCTCCCCGTCGACTCATGCAACGCCGGACGCCTCCAAGCGCCTCCCCGACGCCTTCTTCTTCCTCGGTCCGCCAAGATCGCCGGCAACGCCCCGACGATGTCCGACCTCCCCCGAGCCCACTGAGACGCGTCCTGCAACCGCCGTGAGATCCTCTACCGATCCCCCTCTTCTCTGCTTCGTTTGCCCGCCGTAGACGCCGCCCCCTTGCTCACCGTAGCACGCCGCCGTGCGAGCTCGACGCCAGCGTCACTCCGGTGGCCTTTTGGTCAAGCGTGGGTGCTTAACGCACTCCCCGCACCTCGCAGCGCCTCGCTAGCACGTCCATTTTCCCCCTAGCTCGCTGCAGCAACAAAATCACCAACAGCCGAGCTCCGGCCGCCGCCACGAGCTCGACTCCGGCGAGCTCGCTCCACCCCAGGTCCTCCCACTTGCCCCACTAGATGCGCGCGAGCCCCAGCTATGCGTAGGACCAAACCGCGGTCGAATTGGTCGCCTGTGGCCGATTTCCGAAGCTCTCCGCTGTCTCGGCCTCGCCGGTGGCTCAACGCCGGCGGGATTAACCCCGCTGACTAGGGGTTTGACCCCAGTTTGACTCCGCCTGAGACACTGATAGGTGGGGCCGGCTCCTAACTTTTTAAGATTAGTTTAAATTAGAGCTAATCACTCTGTTAGAGGCTAATGACGTCGATAACTAACCCTCTCTCACTGACATGTGGGCCCAGGGCGTAACTAACCCAGTTTAGTGCTAACTAACCACTAACTAACTCTGTTAGTTAGCTGAGAGACTGACAGAAGGGGCCCACCAGTCAGGTTTGACCTGGGCTGGCGCCTTTGACCCACTGACGTCACAGTGACGCAGTGCTGACGCATTAATTCAATTACTGGATTTATTCTTTAATAGAAAATTCCAGAAAATAGTCAAAACTTCTAAAAATCATAGAAAATCAACCATAGCTCCAAATGCAAAGTTTTATATATGAAAAATGATCAGAAAAATTCAATCTATCCATTTGTAATGGTTTCATGCATGACAAAACATGTTAACCTTGCTGTTTAAGCAGAATAAGGTAATGCGCTAATAAGGCCATGTTTAATGAACTAATATTTGAATCTTTGATTCAAAATGAGTTCATCCCTTTCTGTTTTAGCTTGCATTAGGCCAAGACACTTTCATCTTGCCATGTCATAGCATGCATCATATTGTTGCATATTGCCATGTGTTGATTATGTTCGGTGTGACTTTCGTGGTAGGTTCTGCCCCCGAGGATAACCCCGAGTATCCGTCTGAAGGGCAGTACCCTACTACCTCTACAACAGGCAAGCAACCCATTGATCATTCCGTTACAACCCATGTTCCCGCTTCTGCTCTTGTTTACTGCATTAAGACAATGTGATTCAAACTGTTGTGTGCTACGGTAGCTGAACCCTTATCCTCTACATGACCTGTCATTGCCACAGTAACTAGATGAAACCCACTAGCATGTGTAGGAGTTGATTGAGCCATGTATGTGATTCCTACCTTGCTATGCCTGCTATGCTTAGAGTTGTGTCAGGTCTGGTTCATCTGGGTGATGGGCTAGAGTGATATGATTATGTCGGTAATATGAGGGATGTGTTGAACATGTTTTGGTAAAGGTATCGATGAGAGGCCATGTAGGAGTACATGGTGGGTTGTTTCATTGAGGCCGTCCATAAGAACTGAGATCTGTATGTGTGGTTTAAGATGCAGTTACTACCGTACATTGGGCCCGAAACCAATGGACCCTCTCGGCTTCTTAATCACCCTAGTACTCTGTCCAGGAGTTGCAAATAGTTTCTGGTGTTTGTAGGTTATGTGTTGGCGGCCGTGCGTAGCGCTGACCCTAGGGGTGGGCTATGTTGCAGTAGATACACCGTGGCACGGTGTACCGAGTCACCCGTTTGGTGTCTCGGGAACCCTGTTCACATCGTTCGGGGCCGTAAGTGGAAACCTCGGCCGGACTCCCTGCGGATGGAACCTGGATAGGCGATAAACCTGGACTAGAGACTTAAGTGTTTAGGTAGGCCGTGGCCGACACCCTCGCTGGGCTTCCGCTTGAAGGTTGCCGAGTACATGTCGTGTAAACGGCGGTAAGTGGTGAAAGCGTGTATGAAGAAGTACACCCCTGCAGGGTATAAAACTATTCGAATAGCCGCGTCTGCGGTAAAGGACTACTTGGTTGCCTATACAGTTCATAGACAAGTTAATGGATACTACTAAAAGACTCAAGATAAGTGTGAGTACCGAGGAAGGCCCTCTTGTAGGATGACGAGAGAGGATCCCCGGTGGAGTATTGTGTTGGTGAGTAGTGGACTCGTGTGCGAAAACTATTTTACTAGTGGAGTTCCGTAGGATAGCTTAGCCAAGAGTTAAAGTTGGCTTGCTGCAATAACCCCACCACCTTCTTGAGAATGAGCATGTATATTAGGTTCTGATGTAAGACTTGCTGAGTACCTTGTACTCATGTTTGCTTATTTATTGTTTTCAGACGACAACACCGCCCCCTCCGATGGGTTTTATGTAGACCTTGATGTCGACGAGTGACTAGCCACTCAGGTGGTGATCCTGGCCATGGAGGGCCCTATGTAGATAGACAGGCTTCGAGAAGCCTTCTTTCTTTCTAGTGTCTGTACTCAGACTAGTTGCTTCCGCATGTGCTTGTATGATTGTATGACTTGAGTGTCGGGTCATGTGACCCCTATCTGTATGAACATGTTATGTATGGCTCTCGGGAGCCTTTAATTAAAGTACTTGAGTTGTAGAGTTTTGTTGTGATGCCATGTTGTATGTACTCATATCGGGCATATTGTGTGTATGATTGAAATGCTTGGTATGAGTGGGATCCGACAATCTAGTTGTTTATCCTTGGCAGTCTTTCTTATGGGGAAATGTAGTCTAGTGTTCCTCAAGCCATAGTAGTCCGCTACAACCCGGTTCACCGGAGTCCTGCTAGCCTAGCACTACTATTCAGGACACTTGACTGGCCGGCATGTGTTTCACTTTGTCCCTATGTCTGTCCCTTCGGGGAAATGTCACGCGGTGATATCCGGAGTCCTGTTAGCCCAGTGCTACAGCTCGGAATCACTCGCTGATGACCTACATGCTCGATGTGATTCATGTATGCCTGTCTCCATAGGTCCGTGCCACTTTGGGTTCACGACTAGTCATGTCGGCCCGGGTTCTCTGTCATATGGATGCTAGCAACACTATCATATACGTGAGCCAAAAGGCGCAAACGGTCCCGGGCCATGGTAAGGCGACACCCGTGGGATACCGTGCGTGAGGCCGCAAAGTGATATGAGGTGTTACCGGCTAGATCGATGTGACTTGGAATCGGGGTCCTGACAGAGAGTCCACCATATCTACCTATGGATTGAGTAAGATCCTTCAAGTAAGTTGTCATCGGTGCAAGCAATAAAAATTGCTCTCTAAATATGTATGACTTATTAGTGTGGAGAAAATAAGCTTTATATGATCTTGTGATGTGGAAGAAATAAAAGCGATGGACTGCATAATAAAGGTCCATATCACAAGTGGCAATATAAAGTAACGTTCTTTTGCATTAATATTTTGTGCATCCAACCATAAAAGCACATGACAACCTCTGCTTCCCTCTGTGAAGGGCCTATCTTTTACTTTTATCTTCTACCTTGCATAAGAGTCATGGTGATCTTCACCTTTCTTTTTTACATTTTATCCTTTGGCAAGCACAATGTGTTGGAAAGATCCTGCTATATATAGCTAATTGGATGTGAGTCTTTATGAACTATTATTGTTGACATTACCCTTGAGGTAAAATGTTGGGAGGCAAAACTATAAAGCCCCTATCTTTCTCTGTGTCCGATTAAAACTTCATACCATAAATATTGCGTGAGTGTTAGCAATTGTGAAAGACTAAAAGATGGTTGAGTATGTGGCCTTGCTGAAAAGCTCTTATATTGACTCTTTCCTATGATAAATTGCAATTGTCTAAATGACTGAGATTAGAGTTTGTTGGTTCTCAATGAAGTTTATGATTCATACTTGAAATTGTGATTGAATTGTTACCTTAGCATAAGAGATCATATGACAATATATATATATATATATATATATATATATATATATATATATATATATATATATATATTGCTGTTCTAAGAATGGTCATGATGCCCTCATGTCCGTATTTTATTTTTATCAACACCTCTATCTCTAAACATGTGGACATATTTTTCGATTTTGGCTTTCGCTTGAGGACAAGCGAGGTCTAAGCTTAGGGGAGTTGATACGTCCATTTTGCATCATGCTTTTATATTGATATTTATTGCATTATGGGTTGTTATTACACATTATGTCACAATACTTATGCCTATTCTCTCTTATTTTACAAGGTTTACATAAAGAGGGAGAATGCCGACAGCTGGAATTTTGGGCTGGAAAAGGAGAAAATATTAGAGACCTATTCTGCACAGCTCCAAAAGTCCTAAAACTTCACAGAAGTTATTTCCAAAATATATAAAAAATACTGAGCGCAAGAAGTACCAGAGGGGGGCCACCCACCAGCCACGAGGATGGGGGCGCGCCCTACCCCCTGGGCACGCCCCTGCCTCGTGGGCCCCCTGGTGGCCCTTCGATGCCCATCTTCTGCTATATGGAGTCTTTCGTCGAGGAAAAAACCATAAGCAAGCTTTCGGGACGAGACTCCGCCGCCACGAGGCAGAACCTTGGTAGAACCAATCTAGGGCTCCGGCGGAGCTGTTCTGCCGGAGAAACATCCCTCCGGGAGGGGGAAATCATCACCATCGTCATCACCAACGATCCTCTCATCGTGAGGGGGCCAATCTCCATCAACATCTTCACCAGCACCATCCCATCTCAAACCCTAGTTCATCTCTTGTATCCAATCTTTGTATCCAAACCTCAGATTGGTACCCGTGGGTTGCTAGTAGTGTTGATTACTCCTTGTAGTTGATGCTAGTTGGTTTACTTGGTGGAAGATCATATGTTCAGATCCATTATGCATATTAATACCCCTCTGATTATGAACATGAATATGCTTTGTGAGTAGTTACGTTTGTTCCTGAGGACATGGGAGAGGTCTTGCTATTAGTAGTCATGTGAATTTGGTATTCGTTCGATATTTTGATGAGATGTATGTTGTCATCCCTCTAGTGGTGTCATGTGAACGTCGACTACATGACACTTCACCATTGTTTGGGCCTAGAGGGAGGCATTGGGAAGTAATAAGTAGATGATGTGTTGCTAGAGTGACAGAAGCTTAAACCCTAGTTTATGCGTTGCTTCGTAAGGGGTTGATTTGGATCCATATGTTTCATGTTATGGTTAGGTTTACCTTAATACTTCTGTTGTAGTTGTGGATGCTTGCAATGGGGGTTAATCATAAGTGGGATGCTTGTCCAAGTAAGGATAGCACCCAAGCACCGGTCCACCCACATATCAAATTATCAAAGTATCGAACGTGAATCATATGATCGTGATGAAAACTAGCTTGACGATAATTCCCATGTGTCCTCGGGAGCGCTTTACTTCATATAAGAGTTTGTCCAGGCTTGTCCTTTGCTACAGAAAGGATTGGGCCATCTTGTTGCACCTTATTTACTTTTATTACTTGCTACTCGTTACAAATTACCTTATCACAAAACTATCTGTTATCGATAATTTTAGTGCTTGCAGAGAATACCTTACTGAAAATTGCTTATCATTTCCTTCTGCTCCTTGTTGGGTTCGACACTCTTACTTATCAAAAAGGCTATGATAGATCCCCTATACTTGTGGGTCATCAGTGAGCGGGATTGTCGGGGTGCCACATCTCTCGCCTGAAGGCGCTGAACTGCTGCGTTGAGCCGATTAAGACTCGTAGTCACCACCTGTAGACTATCAGTGCGCTGTCGGTCACTGGCAGTCAAACGCTCGTTCAACCTGTCCTCGACGCCAACAATATTTGCAGACAACTCCTCAAACCTTGTCCCAAGCTTCTTGTTCGCTCCCATGATCAACATCAGATGGATACGTAAATCATCACTTATATTCAGATCCTCCGAAAGTTCATCGCCCTCCTCATGATCAGATTTCTCATGCTGCGAGAACACATGGGGTCACATCAGATGAGATGGTGCTGGTGAAGATGTTGATGGAGATTGACCCCCTCCCGATGAGAGGATCGTTGGTGATGACGATGGTGATGATTTCCCCCTCCCGGAGGGAAGTTTCCCCGGTAGAACAGCTCCGCCGGAGCCCTAGATTGGTTCCGCCAAGGTTTCGCCTCGTGGCAGCGGGGTTTCTTCCCGTGAGCTAGCTTATGATTTTTTCCTCGACGAAAGACTCCATATAGCCAAAGATGGGCATCAGAGGGCCACCAGGGGGCCCACGAGGCAGGGGGCGCGCCCAGGGGGGTAGGGCGTGCCCCCACCCTCGTGGACGGTGGGTGGCCCCCCTCTGGTACTTCTTTCACCCATAATTTTTATATATTCTGAAAATAATTCCCGTGGAGTTTTAGGACTTCTGGAGATGTGCATAATAGGTCTCTAATATTGGCTCCTTTTCCAGCCCAGAATTCCAGCTGCCGGTATTCCCCCTCTTCATGTAAACCTTGTAAAATAAGAAAGAATAGGCATAAGTATTGTGACATAATGTGTAATAACGACCCATAATATGTAACGCCCTCGATGCGGCTATATCTCCTACGTGTCGAAGCACGACTTAGAGGCATAACCGCATTGAAAGCAATGTCGCAAGTGAGGTAATCTTCGCAAACAACCCATGTAATACATAAGGGAAAGAGATACATAGCTGGCTTACAATCGCCACTTCACACAATACATGAATAAAACATTACATCATCCAGATACAAACAAGGTCCGACTATGGAACCAAAATAAAAGAAGACTACCCCAAATGCTACACAGATCCCCGATCGTCCCGACTGGGCTCCACTATTGATCAACTGGAAACGGAACAACACAATGGACAAGATCTTCGTCGAGCTCCTCCTTGAGCTTGGTTGCGTCAACTGCACGGTCCAACGGCACCTGCAAACTGGTTTTGGAAGTATCTATGAGTCACGGGGACTCAGCAATCTCACACCCTCGCGATCAAGACTATTTAAGCTTATGGGTAAGGTAAAAGGTATGAGGTGGAGCTGCAGCAAGCGACTAGCATATATGGTGGCTAACAACGCAAATGAGAGTGAGAAGAGAAGGCAAAAGCATGATCGAACAACTATGATCAAGAAGTGATCCTAGAACAACCTACATCAAGCATAACTCCAACACCGTGTTCACTTCCTGGACTCCGCCGAGAAGAGACCATCACGGCTACACACGGGGTTGATGTATTTTAATTAAGATCAACTTCAGGTTTTCTACAACGGACATTAGCAAATTCCCATCTGCCCATAACCGCGGGCACGGCTTTCGAAAGTTCAAAACCCTGCAGGGGTGTCCCAACTTAGCCCATCACAAGCTCTCACGGTCAACGAAGGATATTCCTTCTAGCAGGAAGACCCGATCAGGCTCGGAATCCCGGTTACAAGACATCCTCGACAATGGTAAAACAAGTCCAGCAAGACCACCCAATGCGCCGACATCCCAATAGGAGCTGCACATATCTCGTTCTCAGGGCAACACCGGATAAGCAATCCGTACAACTAAAACCAGCCCTCGAGTTTCCCCGAGGTGGCGCTGCAAGGGGCTCTAGTTTGGACCAACACTTAGACAAGCACTGGCCCGGGGGGTTAAAATAAAGATGACCCTCGGGATGCGCAACTCCCAAGGGAAAAAAGGCTAGGTGGCGAATGGTAAAACCAAGGTTGGGCCTTGCTGGAGGAGTTTTATTCAAGGCGAACTGTCAAGGGGTTCCCATTATAACCCAACCACGTAAGGAACGCAAAATCCGGGAACATAACACCGATATGACAGAAACTAGGGTGGCAAGAGTGGAACAAAACACCAGGCATAAGGCCAAGCCTTCCACCCTTTACCAAGTATATAGATGCATTAATTAAATAAGAGATATTGTGATATCCCAACAAAATATCCATGTTCCAACATGGAACAAGCTCCAATCTTCACCTGCAACTAACAACGCTATAAGAGGGGCTGAGCAAAGCGGTAACATAGCCAAACAACGGTTTGCTAGGACAAGGTGGGTTAGAGGCTTGGCTCAACAATATGGGAGGCGTGATAAGCAAGTGGTAGGTACCGCAGCATAGGCATAGCAAAAGAGCGAGCAACTAGCAAGCAAAGATAGAAGTGATTTCGAGGGTATGGTCATCTTGCCTGAAATCCCGCAAGGAAGAAGAACGAGTCCATGAAGAAGACAAACGGACGTAGTCGAATGGGTCCTCACAAACACGACGTTATCGGAACCAACCCGAAGAAGCAAACACCAGAAAGAAGCACACAACATAGTAAACAACCAACACATGAGCATGGTATGATATGTGGGATGCGGTATGCGATGCATATGCATGATTTGCAAAGAAATGATTGAACCTGGCCTCAACTTGGAAATCCAAGAGTGCCACTAGAAATGTGAGATGATTTCGATTGAAATCGATATAAAGATCACCGGAATCGGATGCACGGTTTGGAAATGGCAAGCAAAACAAATATGGCACTGGTCTACGATAAACAGCAAGTAGCCCTCTAAATGCAACAAGTTAAATATGCTACAACACTCAAACATGGCAACAAAATACATAAAAGGGATCCACTCAAGATTCTTAACAAAAGATGAACACTGGGCTACGGCTAATTCATCCATTAACAGGTTCAAACAAGCATGGCAAAAGTGTAAATGATAACAGATTCCAGACTTAGTGAAATTAACACAAGTCTGGAATTTATCATCAGGAAGCACAATTTAGAGCATGAAAATTACATGCTACAGGAACATATCATGACAAAGCAAGGCATGGCATAAAGCTACTCAAAGCACTTAACAAAAGTCCCTTAGTGACCTTGAGCCAAAAGGGATCAGAGAATATAATTGCAAGCATGTGAACATAGCAAAAACATAAACAGATCTCAGACTTAGTGAAAAA
Organism: Triticum dicoccoides; assembly: GCF_002162155.2. NCBI lineage: Eukaryota > Viridiplantae > Streptophyta > Magnoliopsida > Poales > Poaceae > Triticum > Triticum dicoccoides. Next base: position 433,320,982 of record NC_041382.1, read on the forward strand.
CTAGAGCATGCAAATCAGTTAACGAGTAGGCATGTTTACGAGCTCGATGCACTCACTACAAAGCATGTCATGACAAACTAAGTATACACGCTTCAAGAATACATATCATAGAAGCTAGACATGGCAAGAACAACAACATAGCATGCACGGGTCAATAGCAACATCTTCGGCAAAATCGCTAACAAGTCAACAATCTGCCAGGATTCACGATATAGCAAAAGTAGAGCTCGATTGACTCAAGCTAGGGTGCTCCATAAATGCAAACAAAGACATTGATGGATAGAGCGCCACAATGTTAACAAATCATCCTTACTGATCATCCTCAAAATAGGCACGAATCACTAGGAAACAACATGAACATATGGCATAACAACAAAATCAGGACAAGGACTTAGTGAAATTCTAAGTCCCTGAAAACAGCATTCCCGATTACGCTACTTTGCAAGCTTGTGCTAGTCACCACAAATATCACAAAAAAACATGGTAAGCACCACTATAAAGATGGCATGGCATATAACAAAACACATGTAGAGCTCAGGATCATATCATGCACACATTAATCATGGCAAAAATGACAAAATGCCATTTGCTGAAACAGATCAGACAAATTCCTCACATAGCCCTCTTCCAACAGCATTTCGGTCATCAAGATGAGCTCAAATGAAAATGATGCAATGAGATGAAATGATGTACTCGTTGAGGCAAACATTTTGATATGCTACACGCTCAAAACGGAGCCACGGATGATGAGTTATGAGGCGATGAAAATGCCCAAAAAATACTGGAATTTGGGGGACTTAGTGGTTTTTCACCTTGCGAGAAAGTCAACTGGATGAGATGATCCCGGGACGGAGGGATCCGGGCGGCGCGGGCTGTTTGGTTCGCCGGACCGGTGGATCTCATCCCACCTAATCCAGATCCGGAGCGGACCGGGTCCGGCGACGGGGAAGACGGCCGGAGGCGGGGAAGATGGCGGCGGAGGTACGGCCGGCGGTCAGAGGTGAGGGCGCGGCGGCTGCCGGCGAGGTCTGCGCGGCGGAGGAAGAGGCCGCGGGCGCGGGCTGCTCCGGTGGGTGAGCTCCGGCAGCGCGGGGCGGATCTCAGGCAGGAGTCGCGGTGGCGCGCGGGCTCGGCGGCGATGGCCGGCGCCAGCGACGAGGCTCGGAGGCGGCGGGGCGACGACTCCATGGCGGCGGGGTCGCAGGATCTCACCCGCAGGTGGCGGCGGCGGCCGTTTGGGCTCCGCGGGCCCGATCCGGGCCCGGCGGGCCTGGCGGGGTGGAGGAGGAGAGAGAGGACGGTGGCACTGACGTGGCACGCCGTGGTTGGCCGCGGCGGACGGCGCGGACATGTCCGTCGGCGGAGAAGAAATGTCCGGCGGTGCGCGGAGGAGGAGGTTCGGGTTCCGTCCGCGAATTTCGAAGGGGATCACTTATTTATAGGTAGAGGGAGCTAGGAGAGTCCAAATGAGGTGCGGTTTGTGGCCACGCGATCGTGATCGAATGGCCGAGAAGATGGAGGAGGTTTTCGTGGGTTTTGGGTCAAATTGGAAGGATGTTGGGCTGCAACACCTACGAGGCCTTTTCGGTCCCTCGGTTAACCGTTGGAGTACCAAACGAATTCCAAATGGCACGAAACTTGACAGGCGGTCTACCGGTAGTAAACCAAGGCCGCATGACAAGTCTCGGTCCAATCCGATAACGTTTAACATCCGCACACGAAAAGAGGTAGAAAGGGACACCGGATGACATAGGAGCGCCGGATTGCAAAACGGACAACGGGGAAAATGCTCGGATGCATGAAACAAACCTGTATGCAAAAGAAATGCACATGATGACATGATATGCAATGCATGACACGCAAGCAATGACAAGGCAACAACAACGAATAGCTGGAGGACACCTGGCACATCGGTATCGGGGCGTTACATAATACAATAAATATCGATATACAAGCATGATGCAAAATGGACGTATCACTGTCAGTTGGTGCAGTTCCAAGCAGAGCGTCATGGCGGAATCTACATGTGAAGCAGAGTACATAGCTGCTTCGGAAGCAGCAAATGAAGGAGTCTGGATGAAGGAGTTCATATCCGATCTAGGTGTCATACCTAGTGCATCGGGTCCAATGAAAATCTTTTGTGACAATACTGGTGCAATTGCCTTGGCAAAGGAATCCAGATTTCACAAGAGAACCAAGCACATCAAGAAACGCTTCAATTCCATCTGCGATCAAGTCAAGGAGGGAGTCATAGAGATTTTCAAGATACATACGGATCTGAATGTTGCAGACCCGTTGACTAAGCCTCTCTCACGAGCAAAACATGATCAACACCAAGACTCCATGGGTGTTAGAATCATCACAATGTAATCTAGATTATTGACTCTAGTGCAAGTGGGAGACCGAAGGAAATATGCCCTAGAGGCAATGATAAAGTTGTTATTTATATTTCCTTGTATCATGATAAATGTTTATTATTCATGCTAGAACTGTACTAACCGGAAACTTAGTACATGTGTGAATACATAGACAAACAGAGTGTCACTAGTATGCCTCTACTTGACTAGCTCGTTAATCAAAGATGGTTAAGTTTCCTAGCCATGGACAGAGTTGTCATTTGATAAACGGGATCACATCATTAGAAAATGATGTGATTGACTTGACCCATCTGTTAGCTTAGCACGATGATCGTTTAGTTTGTTGCTATTGCTTTCTTGATAACTTATACATGTTCCTATGACTATGAGATCATGCAACTCCCGAATACGGGAGGAACACTTTGTGTGCTACCAAACGTCACAACGTAACTGGGTGATTATAAAGGTGCTCTACAGGTGTCTCCATTGGTGTTTGTTGAGTTGGTATGGATCGAGATTAGGATTTGTCACTCTGTATATCGAAGAGGTATCTCTGGGCCCTCTCGGTAATGCACATCACTATAAGCCTTGCAAGCAATGTGACTAATGGGTTAGTTACGGGATGTTGCATTACGAAACGAGTAAAGAGACTTGACGGTAACGAGATTGAACTAGGTATTGAGATACCGACGATCGAATCTTGGGCAAGTAACATACTGGTGACAAAGGGAACAATTGTTGTTATGCGGTTCGACCAATAAAGATCTTCATAGAATATGTAGGAGCCAATATGGGCATCCAGGTTCCGCTATTGGTTATTGACCAGAGAGGTGTCTCGGTCATGTCTACATAGTTCTCAAACCCGTAGGGTCAGGCACGCTTAACGTTCGTTGACGATATAGTACTATATGAGTTATGTATGTTGGTGACCGAATGTTGTTCGGAGTCCCGGATGAGATCACGAACATGATGAGGAACTCCGAAATGGTCCAGAGATAAAGATTGATATATGGGATAATAGTGTTTGATCTCCGGAAGGGTTTCAGAATTCACCGGAAGGGGTTCTGGATGTTTCCTGAAATGTTTGGGTACGAGAATACTTTATTTGGGCCAAAGGGGAAAGCCCACAAGGTTTTTGGAAAGAGCAAAAGGAAGTTTTGCGGAGTCCAGGGGCCAGACGTCAGGGTCTCTGGCGTCTGGTCCTGGAGTCCGAGAAGGACTCTTGCCTTTCGGGTGAAACCGACTTTGTGTAGGCTTTTACTCCAAGTTTCGAGCCCAAGGCTCAACATATAAATAGAGGGGTAGGGCTAGACCCAAGGCACATCAAGGAACACCAAGCCGTGTGCCGACAACCTCGTCCCCTCTAGTTTATCCTCTGTAATAGTTTTCGTAGTGCTTAGGCGAAGCCCTGCGGAGATTGCTCTTCACCAACACCGTCATCACGACGTTGTGTTGTTGGAACTCATCTACTACTCCGCCCCTCTTGCTGGATCAAGAAGGCGATGACGTCATCGAGCTGAACATGTGCTGAACACGGAGGTGTCGTACGTTCAGTACTTGATCGGGACGGATCGTGAAGGTGTACGACTACATCAACCGCGTTGATAAAACGCTTTCGCTTTCGGTCTATAAGGGTACGTAGACACACTCTCCCCTCTCGTTGCTATGCATCACCATGATAGATCTTGCGTGTGCCTAAGATTTTTTTTAAATTACTGTGTTCCCAACAATTATTGTTGTGCGTGAAGAGAAAAGAAACAAAATTTTTGTCCAGGTGCAAAAGCAAATCAACCGAGTTTGTTGACTAAAGCTGGTTTTTAGTCCAACGACCAGCTGAGTTAGTTGAGTAGTTATT